>NC_060962.1:9220087-9520087 GCF_910589235.1 Vespa crabro
GAATGATAAGATTACAAAATAAATTTCCGTGGCCAGATCCATTCTAGTTTATCATTGTATCTCCTCGTACAACATATGTCTACCTACATTTATGTTATTCGTCAAGCATATACAAAGAATTTTGTTCATTACATTCCAACGGAACAGATCACCGTTTTTTAATCATCGTAAATGCTATTTTTTCTTCAATAAGATTAAAAGTCAAAAGGAAATACAATTATACGATACTAATAACACTCGGTAATGACGACCGAACTAATGACATACGACGAAATGGTAAATAGAGCGTTATTAAATACAATAAAAATATCATCGACGAAGAATCCTTTAACACATTCGCTATCAAAGTACTTCGTTAAGAATTTAACCTCGCAGCTAATCGTTCTATTAATTATCCTCGCTTTATTTATTTATTGAACAATGATTATGTATAGGACACGTCTCATGCACTGAATAAAACAAACATTCTCTTAACGTTAATAGCGAATATGTTAAATTTATTATATGGGAATAAAAATTTTAGTTCAGGCACAAGCTCTACCTCAAATAATTAATTCTTAATTCGTATTAATGAGTATTACAGGTATTATATACTAAGAATTTTATCATATAAATGTAAAGTGTTACCAGAAAGAAATAGATCTGAAATACTTCTGTCATCTTATTACCTTTCTATTATTTTAATTTCGTTGGTTTTTTATTCGGTTTTTATTCGGAAACTTTAGGAAAAGTTCGAGTCGATTGAAATATAATATTACCGTCAAATTGTTCACTTATTTTTCTTCAGTTTTCTTCTAAATTTTGTATTCTAAAAGGCCGAAAAATATAAATGTTCTATATACATAGATACCACCGTTACCTTAGGCTTCAATTTATTATTTTAACTTGTGAGATCGTTGAAAACGTATTATCCACCTCGCAATTCGTCATTCTCGTCTCCGCTCCTCCTTCGGCTGCGACCGCGACCTACAAAATAATCGCAATTCTATTGAGAGACTCGAATTCTTCTTGCATTCATTCTAATTTCATAGTTCTCCATCCAAAAACTTTTCACATAATCGTGTTAAACAATTTATCTCTTAATATGTGCTTCTTGTCCAGATTAAATCAGACGTCTTCAAACACAACTATCATTTATTAATTTGGAAACGGGGGCTTGATTTTGTTCACTCTCTACAATCAAAATTATATTAGGAGTCCTTCCGTCCAATTTTTTATTATAATTACTTCCTAAATGCACGTTCCCTATTTATTATATTGAATACAGTTTGTCTGTATTATATCATAATCTTTATTTTCTTTTACTACAGCTTTAAAAATGCTATATCATCAGCCAATTACATCTTATAATACATCGATATAGTTGGTATTTTAGAAAAGTTTGAATTTTCAATTTTTCATCATTTTTTCGCCAATCTGATATGTAGCATTCATAATATACATATACATATATATATATATATATATATATATATATATATATATATATATACATACATATATGAATATATGTGTATATATATATATTTTTCTTATAATCTTCTCTATGTTTATATAGTTTTCTTTTCTCAAAAGTTTCAACAAAAAATACCCATGCTACAAGCATTGGTTTCAAAATAATTGGAGTGCATCGATGCATCAATACACCGGCTCAAAAAAAATCAATAATAAAACATATGAATGAACAATATTTGTAACTTATAAAATACAATGGGCTAATTAAAAAAATCCTTCGGTATACTGTCATAAATTTTCACTACCTCTGCGTATCTGATTCAAGCATGCCAACATTCTGATCATAAAAACGGCAGGTACTGTAATCGTATCTTTGGTTTCTTCCAGCATAACAGCATTTCTCTTCTTCAACTGAAAATATAATGGCAACGAAGTTAATCTATTATTACGAATAATAGTATTATCAAATTAAATCTTAACTCACGTCATCAGCAAATTTCTCGTTAAAACTCGACTCTTCGTTGATGGGTGCCCACAATTTAACATCATAATCAATTCCCGATGTAGCCAACATTGGTAGATAAGGATGTGGTTGGAGACAATTAACAACATGTTGATCAGCTTCGAGCAACATACATAATTTTGCGGTGTCTCTTTCCCAGACAAATACATGTCCACAATCACTACCTGACATGACGAAGTTGTTGCCCCAGAAATTGGCTTCTTTGATCATGGTCCTAAAGAAACTAGAGTCAAACCAGGGAAGGACAACTGATCAGAAATTTTAATGGGCCTATGAGACATAGCCCAGTCCGCTCGGAGGCTTTTTCGGAACATGATATACGTCAATAATTTGGCTTCCGATTAAATCTTAGAGAATCAATATATAATGTATCAATATATAATGTAATACAAACAAATGTAGGAGGAAGGGATGTATATGATTGTCGTTGTCATCATGACAAAATCCAAATTCGCCAAATAGATTTGGTTTTAATGAAGATCTTTATAATGATTGTTATCATTATTAAATAATTTAAGAGGTCACGAAATTGATCTATTATCTAATTTATCATTAATCACTTTTGAAAATCTTTGACAAAGATGTTAATTTTACGATCACAAAATATATATTTAACACCTTGCATTTCTCTTCTTGCTTGCTTTTTTGAATTTCAATCTTATTCAATGAACGATAACGTTTCAATATCTACCTGGTTGATATCATTTATACGTGCATGTCCCAAATTCTCATTAATATTTAACAATGATATATAATTCGTACCTGGCATTTCGATGTCCCATATATTTTTGTTTAACACAAAGTTCTGTTAAGTACGTCTCATCGAACGATTCTTGGCCTTGCGACGTACGAGCATTTGCAATAGCTTCGTCCATTTCAGTTTCAACTGGATGGACCAATCTAACGAAAATATTTTCATACATCATCGTACGTATTTTTTTGATGTTTATTATAATCACTAAGGAAGATAATGTTCATTGATAATTTGGTCTTTGCTTACCTATGATGGGATGGTATATCTTCGTCGTCACTATCAATATAAGCACTGTCATCAATCTCTATAGAGAAAAGAGGTTAACAGATATTAAACTTTCTGAACTATAATGCGACATAATATCGCACGTACTTACTTTCTTGAGCACTTCTATATAACATACGTTTTTTATAACTATTACTTGGACCTGGATCAAGACGTTCGGTGCTTTGACTTCCAGATGGTCCTGAGAAATAAATAAATAAATGCAAACGGTGTTTGATTTAATTATTAGATGAAATAAAAATAGAAAGAACTTTTGAAAAAGTACCTGCGTGATAGCTATCACGAATAACTTCATCGGCAACGCCTAAGGATATAGTGGCCCTAGTCGAACTTTTATCGGAATATGTTAGACTAACAGCTGGTTCACTTCCATGCCTGTACATAATATCTAATATTAGATATTACATATCATTTTGTAAATACCTTTTATATGGGCAAAAGATTTCATTACCTTTCTAAAAATCCATCTCTCATTGTCGTTAATCTGTCTTGCAGATTTTCCATCATATTTTCTTCTCTTTTAGAAGCAATATCTGTATGACAATTCGTCTCAGCATTGCTAGCTTCTCCTTCCGTATCACATTCTCCATCGCTACTTCTAGTTTCCGCGGAATTAGTACAAGTATTATTTGATTCTAACAAATTGGTTTGAGTTTCTGTCACCTGGACATCATCCAAATCATGGTTTATTGTTTCTGTTGTATTAAAATTATTTGTTGAAACAGATGAACTTTGGATTGCCAAGTCACAAGATACTTGATCGTCATTTGATGATGGTACAGAGTTAGTTCTGACTTCGTTTCTTATTTCATCATTATTTGAATTTTCAGATTGATCAAGGGACGATACATTCTCTTGCCCTTGTACATCATTGTCCGTTTCGGTTTCTATTTGTTGCTGTTCACGATTTGCATCAGCATTCGATGCCGTGTTATTATCGTTACTACGCTGACTATTTTCCTGTTGATCGATAACACCTTCCAAACTATCTTCTCCGCCACCACTTAAGGCCGCACGAGTAGCCGGATCGTTTAGCATTCTGCTAAGAACATCTGTCATTCTTTGCATCAATGAAGTATGTAAAACTGGCCTAGCTTGAGCTATTTCTATAAGATATAAAATCCCAATAAGATTTTACTTCATTAAAATAGATTGTTAAATAATAAAGATCATGATATTTTACCTGTTCCACTACGTCGACCACCTTCTCGTTCAGGACGTGCATCTGGTCCTGTATCTGACCAATCTCCTCTTAATCTCAAACGACGTACAAGCTGAGGAGATCTCAATGGATGTTTCTTACCTTTCCCCTTCCCCATTTGTATATCTTTCTTCAAGTGTACATTACCTTGATCCTGAAAACAAGATAATAATGCAAAAGTTCTTTTATTGTCTCAATAATTTTACTTCATTTCAAATTTGACAAAATTTCAATATACTATATAAATACCTTCATGCTAAATAAATATAAATGATCACTACTATAACTGACAAGAACATCTTGTCCATCTGGACTATAACTTAAGGATGTTATTCTGTAAGAATTTCCATCAAATTCTGGTACTGTAAAACTGCATAGCGGTCTTACCGATCCATTGTTATCTGTCCAACCTAAAATACAAGACATGTGTGTAATGTATTTAGGCGAAAAGTTATGTTCAATGTGTTTAAATTACCTGTAGCCTTGGTTCCAAGCATTCTTCTGTCAAATGTTCTAACAGTACTATCCGAACAACCAATTGCAATTTGATGAGGCATTACAGGATTAACAGATAAGGCAGTTACAGCTCTTTGGCATGAAATTAATACATCCTATAAAATCAAAATGCAGACATTTCATTCCTTGTTAAATCTTATTTATAGTTTAGTTTAATATATTACTTTACCTCTCTGCATCTTGCAACATTACATTTTTCCTTTACTCTAAGATCAAACCATCTCACAGTTCCATCTTCTCCGCAACTTAAGAAACTATGAGGTTCACCTGGTATTGTCGCTACTTCATACGTAGTACCGCTATGACATGTAAACTGATTATGAAACGTTTCTGTTCTTCTCATTAAATCTGTCAAATAATAGAACATTATTTTAATTCATTGACATATATAAATTCCTTAACATGAATTATTTTTATATTTTTACATATGAACATATTACCTGTATACAAAATAATGCCATCGCCGCTACATGAAACTATACGGTGGTCACCGCTATTTGGCAAAAATTTGGCACTGAATATATTAGCTCTGTGACTTGTTTTATGATCAGTTAAAACCTGCAAGCGGCATTATATACTTTCAATTAGATACCGCATTATCATTCATATCGTACAATGAGATAAATGAATGTCCTTAAAAATTAAAATCTTAGTAATAATATTAGCCTTATAAGTTGGTAATTAGGTATATAGTTCTAGATTGATGACAATGCATGATTAAAATAGCATTGATTAAAGTGTATTGAAAAGTTTCCATTCAGTTGGCAAACCTATTGCATTTTTGACTATGTCAATGTTGAACCTTGACTTAAATTAATTAACAAAAGTATTTCCTTTAAGAAGAAAACTAATATAATAAACGGTATCTTTTATCTTTTTTATAATATAATCAATATCATCGCAATAAACTGCACCTAGACAAGTGGATTAAATCCTACATGGAAAGGAACAAAGAAAAAAACCCATACAGGTATAAATAAAAGTCTTATATATATATATATATATATATGTATATATATATATATATCACTATAAAATATATTGATTAAGTTTAATTTCATTAAAGAAAATAGTGGATTGTATATTATATATAAATATGACATTCTTACTGTTTTAACATTTTCAAGGATAAAGTTAAAAATAATCTTGGCACTGTGTGATTAACAAGGTCTAGAAATATATGGGGAAACAAAAGGAATTCACAAAATTTCAATGCATCATATTGAACTACTTCCTTAATTCACTTATATATTACTGGCTTCAAATAGATTGCATAGAAATAGTGATAGATCAAAAGTAGGCCACATTTGAATAAATAAAAGCTTAAAAAGAAATATACAGGCAAATGTGAAATTACGATATTACACAGACGTACCTGATAATTATAAACATTGGTAAGAACAAGATGTTGATCATCGCTACCAGACAATATTAAATCACCTGTACTATTCCAGCATATGGAATTTACACAACCATTATGAACTTTTAATCTTTTCAATAATGACATACGTTGTATAAGTTGCAGGCTAGCTGTAATACAAAGTATGATTAATATCTTATAGAAATGAAACAATGAAAAGGTATTGATTTGTGTATTAGGGCAAAGAAACAAAATTTCTTTTACGTGCTTAATTGAAAAAAAAAAAAAAAAAAAAAACAAAAAAACAAAGAAAAAAGAAAAAAAAGAACAAAAAACAAAAAAGGTTGGCACACATTAGCATATCTATTAAAAATATATTCTTATGAGACGAATGATATTTATTTAATTAAATTACCTTTGCTGCTAGAATATAACTTGTGTCTGGAATAGTCATCATATGGCTGATTGTAAATGTCATGAAAAATACTCGATCGTAACTTCCTCATTATTTATCTTCGAGTACTGCACCAATAATGAGGAGAAAGAGAGAAGGAAAACAAAAAAAAAAAAGAAAGAAAGACAGAATGAAATATAAAGTAATAAATTAGATGTTCCTTGTGTCGTTCACCGCATCGACTACTAAAACGTATTATGCGTTATAATTGAAACGTCTGTAATTGTGCTGAATCAGAAGGCGAATAACATGGTCCAATGTAGAAGAGGTCCACGAGGTTTGTATCGACACTACATGATACTTATACTATAAATAAATCCTAAAGCTTTGAAATTTCGCACAGTCAGACAGTTATATGTACAATTTACTAGGAGCAGCAGCTGAGAGAGTGCATCTATATGATACACTCGGTAATCACTGTCGAAACTAAGTCAATTAAAATTAAGACTAACCATCGAGAGATCGGTCAAGATTTTCTCTTCGTAATACTTTTGACATTTTCCTCGATAGAACGAGTATAGAATAATGATAAAGTTGTTGTACAGATGACCTTACGATGGCGCCAATTTTTAAATCGTAAAGAAACATTTTCAAATTGAAAGAAAAAAACATCGACAATGATGTTAAATCGTTGATTGTTATAAAATTATATCGTTTAAAAGGATTATTTATAAATTCCTTAAGTTTTTACATTTTTCTACATTTACTTAATCAAGAATTAGTCAGAAATGACATTAAGATCAGAATAAAGAACTTCCGTCGACGTCGTATATCTGTTCTCTACGAAGTGCAAAGTTACAATTCTTTTTTTTTGTAAACGATCTCTATCTAGATTTTTTACAACCATTTCATTTTACATAAAAGAAAATTGGAAGAAAATACCAAACTTGCATTTTGTTATTTCGTGGTGATACCGCAGCGCCATTTATCATCTGGCAACTATTGAAAATTCTTATTATTTCATTGAATATATAATAAAGAAAATTTCTCAATAAAATTTTGAATATTAGAACTGATCAAATTGTTGAAGTTTATTGAAAATGACAGACGAATCTAACGGAGAGAGTACGTTCGAGTTTGTAGAAAAAAAATCGGATGAAACTGGCGAGATTGTAAAAACTGGTTAGTGTACTTATATTATGTATCAATACATACCTAAGGAAATTGTCAAAATGACAAGACTTGATCGTTTCACGTTAAATAATTTATATACAAAAATGATTGTGATTTTATATATCAGTGCGGTCGATTTCTGTCGCAATGCTTTTAAAGAATTTATAATTATAGAAGATTCATCAACTCGAATTCTATTCATCCACTGAAAAACTTTTTTTCAACTGCCATGTTTTGTTTATGGATTCAATTTATGTGATTATGTAAATCGAAAAAAAAAAAAAAAAAAAAAAAAAAAGAACAGTTGACGTATAACGAATTAATATCTATTTCTAAAGAATAGAATAGAAAGTAGTAATAAAAAAATAAGTAATATAAAAGATCTTTTAATCAATTATAAAATTTTAATTAATTTTCAGATTCATTTTGCAGCTTGTCATCGTCTACATCGCTTTTAACACCTCTGGGTGTTTCAACGTCTACGGGAAATTTATTTTCAAATGTAGCACCGCCAGCAGCATTGCCCAGTTTTGTTTCAAATCCTGTTACAATTTCCTTTGAAAAGAATCTTCAAAATACAAATGTATCTGTACAAAAGCAAAATGAATTGGTTAAAAAGCAAATTGTATCAAGTACTTTGACAGAAAGTAAGCAGCAGCAGGAAGAACAACCAATTACTTCTGCACCTCAAGCAACTACAAATTCAACAATGGAAATGGCAGAAACACAATTGCAAGATTCAGGAATGGTTGGTAGCGGTTTGCTCTCTTGGGTAAAGGAGACTGTAGTTAATAGCAACGTTTTAAGTAAAGTTGCGGAAAAGGCAAAAAATAGCGTTAATACTATGATCACAACGTTAGATCCACAGATGCGTGAGTTCATTTGTAAGTATATTGCATGACAGCATTTGAATCATAATTAGATAATAACTCATTAAAGCTACTTTCAAATAACCACATATGTTTACTGTACAATTGTGAAAGGTTGTTTTATTGCCTTTTTGTTTCTTGCTAACGCAAAAAAGAAAATATTGTCCAATATAAATGCTTAAGTTATATCACACGTGATATTAATATGTACATATTTGCGTAAACACATATACAAGTTATTTTTGATTAATCACTGCTTAGAAATAAATTATACATAATGTATTTCTGCTTTAAGTCAATATTTATTAAGTAAAGAAAATTTCTTTATAAAAGAAAGATTTACTGGCTTTTACAGTCCGTTTAAATGTCAATTATTTATATGTTATATACATGACTAACAACTGAAAACATTTGAATTTTTTGCAATGAAAATGTATTATACTACTATCATCATAATAAAATTTAATACACAAACTGTGTGTGCATAAATATAAACATTATTTTTTTGTATGTATGTCGTTAACACATTTAATATGGCAATTATTAACGTACAAATATATACGAATTTTTTGCTACTAATGTACGTTTCAGATTCGGGCGGTGATATAGAAGTCGTAGTTGCTTCGGACAAGGATGTTAAAATAAGTCCAGTACGTCAAGCTTTTCAAGCAGTTTTTGGTAAAGCAACGGTTACGTAAGTATGAAAAGAATTTAATATTATTCCATTCAATCACCTTTGATCGTATTGTAAGAATATATTATATTATTATAGTGGTATATCGGTGGATTGTACTGCCATAGCTACCCAACCAGTTGGTTTTGCTGCTGGTGTGAAGGGTGCTGAAGAGAGAATCAACTCTGCACGTAACATTTCATCTTTGCCAAAGGATATTCCTATTATTGCCATTGAAAATTTTTTACTAGAAATAGGTGAAGACAAGTGGTATGATTTAGGAGTGATTCTTCTTAATGATCCAAAGCACAATGTAAATCTTCAAACGTTTACTCAAATGACTCCTGTACCAAGTCAAATAGTTGCATTAGCACAGGAAGGAACGCCAGAAGGTTATCCTCTTAAATGGTCTGGATTATCGGTTACAGTTGGGAGTTTAATGGCCAACAGTTTACAAGTATGCTATAGCGGATTATTAAATGTATTTGAAAATTATTTAAATACATAAATTATACAATTTGTAGGTTTCTCACAATGAATGGCATCATGCATTAACTGGGGTTTCAAGAAGAGACGTGATATTTTTAGCAGTTGAATCCCTTGCTGGAATTTATAAAAATACAATAAATCCTGTCTAATAATTAAATCAATGCCGTCAAAAAGTAAGAATTTGTAAATATAATTATATTAATACAAAAGATAACAAAATACGGTTCAGGTCGTTTGATAGAAAGTACGAATCAAATATAGTTTAACAAACTGAAAATAAGAAGGATAAATGTCTATATACAATGGAAGGACAGATCATCGTAAAAATTAATCAATATGCGAAATGAGTATAAAGTAATTAACATTCTAAGAAAATTTTAAAATGAATAAACTAATTAATAACATTGACGTTATATTTAATTTATATTTATACGAAGATATATATTAAGATATATGAGAAATAATGTGCATTCAGGAAAAATTAAAAGTTATAAAAACCTTTGAGGACATTTTGTGATGGATTTTAAGTATATTACCAATAATATTTTTTGTTTAATCTTCTGTTTAATCTTTTTATATTGTTCATGTTCGGAAAGGTTACAATATTGTTGCGATTTCATGATTGATAAACAGAATTGCTGATCCGGAGATTTTTTGGGACAGTTAACAAAAGATAACATTAATTTCAATAAAAAAGCGATGTGAAGAATTTAATTCGTTTTGACACAAAAAAAGTTTCGAGGGGGGCCTCTTTTGTATCAAAATGAATTATAATCTCCGTACATCGCTTTTTTACAGCGCATACGGTGTGTAAATTATTAATTATCGGTTACAATTTATCCAGATATTGACTCAAATCTGGCAATCCCTCTTTCAAACCCTTCCTCTTACGCGTGTCCTGTTAAAAAAAAAAAAGAAGAAACATTTTTTATTACAAAATTTGTAATACTTTGTACATAACATACATGTATATATATATATATATATATATACACATGTGTGCATATACATTTATATTTATGTATGATCCCCTATTCAGACGAACTAGGAAAAAAACTCTAGATAGCCTAAACTGAGAGCAATTGCTTTCCCACGAAATTAAAAATGATAATGCATTTATCTCTCATTATCATCAGTTATGCTCGTGGGCAAACTTGATCTTGGATTGATTATATTTACCTGCACAACTTGGTATGGTCGAGAGGTCGGTTCCATTGGATCACCTGGTAAGATTTGCCAGTGATCGAAGACGCACTGGGGGAAGGCTTGTCCACCGGTATTAGAACGCAAGTCAGCAGTAAAGCCAAATGATTCATTTACAGGAAGATAGGCTCTAACTACGAACATTGGAGTACCGGCCACTTGCTGTTCTTCGAATACGTGACCTCTTCTACGGTTCAGTACTCCATAAATACCACCAACAGCTATTTCAGGACACTGCAAAAATAAATCAATATTATCATTCATCAATAGCTACTTTTTAAATAAAGAAATATGTATTATTAAACGCATACTTGAATTTCACATAAATAAACAGGTTCCATGATTCGTGGCGAGGCAGTGAGTAGACAGGCATAAAGGCAACGTCTTGTGGTAGGAATGATTTGTCCACCACCTCTGTGAATAGCATCAGCGTGTAACGTTACATCGTGAATGTTGAAACGAACACTTCGCAAATTTTCCTCCGAAAGAACACCCTAAAATGAAACGGAATTAATATATCTATGAATAAACTTACATATGTAGGCTCTATACACATATAGAAACAAACACACACCTCTTTTGTTGCCCATTGGAATCCAGCTACAACAGAGTCTTTGATTTCATTAAGATATTGCACTCCTTTAGAGCAATCGACAAGAATATTAGGACCAGTTCCGTCTGGTCCAAAGCACCAAATTTTTCTTGCTTCGGTTACGTCATAATCGTATCTTTCATTCAAGTATCGTGCACGTATTTTGAAGTCATCTCTTGGATTTACTTCGCCCTGTAAATAATAATACGTTAACTCCAAGTACAATGCGACAAAAAAAAAAAAAAGAGAAAAAAAAAAGAAAAATCATTGAACGGTCATCACATACATTGTCGATATCTTCAGCAAGACCATCAGGCATTGGACAAGCCATCATGAAAAGACGGTTATGTTTATTAGGAGATTTCGATAAACACATTTGATTGGATTTTTCGGAAATAGTTTCTCTGTATGATACGACGGGATCAGACTTTTTAATAGGTATACAAGCATGATCTTCTTCAAGATCTTTCAAACAGATCTCAAGATGAAGTTCACCAGCACCGGCAATAATATGCTCTCCAGATTCTTCGATGATACATTGCACCATAGGATCAGATTTCGCAAGACGCTTCAAACCTATTTCAATGTTTATTATTAAATCGGTGATGTGGTAAACATCAAAAAGAATTTAAAATCACAAAGAACGTATAAAAATCAGATTTTCGATAGAATCATTGTTTTCTTTTCATAACCCAATGCTCTTTTTTTATATCATCATTAATTCTATTATATTAACATTTGTATATAAATAAATGCAATGAAGTTATAAAAGTACATACCTTCAACCAACTTCGGCAAATCTGCAGGATTCTTGGGTTCAACTGCTACACGTACGACAGGAGAAACCGAGAATTTCATCACCTTCATATTATGCGCATCTTTAAATGTGGTAATCGTACCGGTTTTTACCAAGAACTGATCAACACCAACAAGCCCACAAATGTTACCTGTACAAAAATAAAGAAAAAAAAAAAAAAAACATTTTTTATATCGTTGAAGTTAAACTTGTAGATAGTTTTCTTTTTTTTTTTTTTTAATTTTTACATCAGATGGCCGTTCTATTTTATTTCACTTATAATCAATACAGGTCTGTGAAGAAAATCATCATAAAATTAAGAGTAGAAAAAAAAAAAAAAGAAAAAAAAATTCTATACAAGTTGTTTAATATATAAAGAATTTAGATATTTACGATTTACTAACCAGAAGGTACATCTTCGATCGCCTCAACATAACGTCCCATCATCAAGATAGTACGTTGAATAGCTTTCTCGTATAGATCATCTTTCTTTCCGGGTTGAAAATTCGGTCCCATTATACGGGCTTTCATACCAGTACTCACTTTACCAGAGAATACACGTCCGAAAGCATAAAAACGTCCCTTATCAGATGTTGGTACCATTTTAGATACATACATCATGAGAGGTCCATTCGGATCACAATTCTGTAAAAGAAATAAATTAAATATGAAACATTTCGAAGTTGCTTGAAATAACATTCATCAATAATTTGATTAAAGTAATTATTGTCAATCAGTTGTTCTAATTATCTGTCATTAAATTTCAGTACAGGTCTGTGAACATAATCATCATTTGGAAATATCTATTAAACTTTTAAATTATTAATGAGCACAATGAAATTAGTATGACATGGACAATCACCTTGATACCAATGGCAGCTTCATCATCGAGCGGTCCTTCGTACAACATTTCCATACGATACTTTTGTGCAGTTACTGGAGAAGGTAAATGAATTGCAATCATTTGAAGTAAAGCTTCGCCGGCTGGTAACCACGATCTCATAACAACCTGTTAAAAAAAAAAAAAAAAAAAAAAAAAAAAAAAAAAAAAAAAAAAAAAAAAAAAAATAGCTTTTAATTTCAAATACGAAATATGAAGTATAACAATAAAAAAAAAAAACAATCAAGTTTCTTTTCAGTCCAAGTTCGAATTATCACTCACTATCAATCAGAAGAGGTGTCAGAAAAAAAGTAGAGAACAATCATCATGAAATTGCTTATTGCATTACGTATTACGTATAAATTGATGATAAAATAATAATGACATACCTTAAGAAGTGCTTTCCCATCCTTATCCTTATCTTCTGGTTTTAAAGAAATACCTAGTTTCTGTAAAAGTGTATCTGCTTCTTGTTTTTTGAAATTCATAATACAATCAAATACCTACAACAACGTTAAGATATAATTATAATAATAAAACAAAGGTGGTAATACGATGTTATGCATGAAATTCATATTAAAAAAAAAAAAAAAATTACCTTGTAAATTGGATCTAAGACATACATACAGAATGACCGTTTATTATCTATTTCCTTTTGTTTACTCCACTTCTTGGTTTTTGGATTAAAGAAAGATTCACCCCATAATCTGTTCATAAGCCTAACAACATCTATTTTGAATTTTTCTGCATACATTTCGGAGAATTGTTTTAAAGTGAAAGCCCAACCATGAAGACCTGAACCAAAACCTACAGATCCTTTGCTTGGATCTACCTATTAGGGAGTAAATAAATTAGTTCCGTTTAAGTAAAAATACTGAAAAATAAATTCTTAAAAGAAGATACTTACTCTGACTTCACCCATAGGTCCATCGTCATCGGAGTACGTTGCAATAATGACGTTAACATTTTCAACGATACGTTGGAATGTTTGATACAAGTCTTCACTATCAAGCTGTAATTCTAATAGGGCACGGTCCATTTTGTTCATGAATAAAACAGGCTTAATACGTTCGGCGATGGCTTGTCGAAGTACAGTTTCTGTTTGTACACAGACACCTAAACGATATTGAAAAATGTTAAAATTATGCTTTACTAATACCTCAAATATATTATAATTTTAATTGAATATATTTGTAGAAATTGTGTCTTAGCATATTAGTAACGAACATAAAGATAGAGGTTCACTAACAGCGTTTCAACACAATTTTCTTCATTCTCCTTCCATTATAGCACTGTCAACATTGTCAAAGTAAATTAATTAATTTTTACAAATCGATTAACGCACTACAAAGTGACACTTGTTGTGCTGGAAGGAAACATATGTTATAAACATAAAATAACATACCGGACACACAATCAACAACAACAAGAGCTCCGTCCGTAACACGAAGAGCAGCTGTAACTTCACTAGAGAAGTCTACGTGGCCAGGTGAGTCAATTAAATTGATCAAAAAACCTTTTTCATCTTTATCGCGTTGATCGGGATTCGTTATAAAGACTAAATCTTTTTGCTCGAGTTCGAAGAACATAGATATAGCACTGCACACAAAAAAAAAAAAATTATTTATATTATAATTACTAGTGTTATATAATTTATAATCATCGATGCGCCGTATATTTTGATATCCACTTACGTCGATTTAATAGTGATACAACGCTCTTGCTCATCTTTACGCGTATCCGTAAATCGTGTCTCACCAGCTTTAGCTCCAGCGATAATACCAGCCTTCGATACAAGGGAGTCAGTTAAAGTTGATTTTCCATGATCTACATGAGCAATGACGGACATATTCCTAATGTTTTTCTTTTTGTCCATCATGGAACGGATCTCGTCTACCGTGAAATTCACCTGGAACAAAGAGGATCCAATATTGAATTTAGAAGAATCAATACAATACAAAAATTTTATATCATAGGACAAAGTCAACAATTCTTTTATTATTACGTCGTTGTTATTATTTCAATACTCTAAAATATCGTATATTATTAAACTTCACATGACTGAATGTACGAAAGTAATTGAAATAGATAATAAGGTGTTTCTATATATCGCGAATAAAACAAAAATGAATCTATATTTAAATACCTACAAAATTGGATATTATTCTAATTAAACAGAACTCTAAACGAAGCTTATCCCTGGAGGGGAAAAAAAAAAAAAAAAAGAAAAAAGAATTCTTAAATAATTTAGATACTGACCATATTGAAAGTAAAGCCTTGTATATCTTGACAAAAATATACAATACAGGTATTCTATGATTTACATTGAAAGTAAATTATCCATTCCAATGTGGAAAGCTTGACGTCTATTTTATTTATTTAACGTCTATGTATTTTCTTATCGATGAAGTCCCCGAACATAAAGCAATAACGATTCCAAATTTTTACGTTCGTATTATAGACGCCTATATTAAATTTTGGTATATACTCTCAATTTTATTTGGATACCCTTTTATCATACATCCAATTCAGAAGGCGTCGCTAAAAGCTTGTCTTTAAAGTCGACGATATTTCCTTCTGCGCACGTTGACTCCCATAGAGGAGAGCCAAAGAGCGTTCCATGACACGTTGCTTTTACAACGGCAGACGGAACATATTTCGATGTCGAACATCGACGAACCTCAGCTCTTTCGACGTGAAATTTATCAGGAACTTTACGGCACATTTTTTTCAGGATACCGAACAATCTTTGTCCAGGAAGATCCTTCGTAAGGACTCGAAATTTCTTCACGAAGGAAGTTGCGCAATCCGAAGTAATCCGCCAGTTTACAATTTATCTGAACCCAGTTGAGAACGCGTCTTCAAAAATATTTACACCTCTGCACTTGGCGAGTCACAAAGATTCGTTTATACGCGATACTTTTTAACAATCGTACGTACCATTTTGGATGTTGTCCGATGTCCGTTGCTGTGGTCAGAAATATACGTGCACCAACAATGGCGGACTCCCTGGGAAAGAACAGGAGTTCTGCGAAAGGGCAGAACGTTTAATGTGCTACAGAGGGAGTCTTCGCATTTCAAGCCATCATTTCGACCAATCAGTAAGTCTTAAACCCCGCCACGTCGATTTTGCTGCGTGCGCATCGAAGATGCAATTGCATATGACGCTACACGCATGTAAGAAAAACGACATTATATACAGGCTTTTTTCCATTACATATACATGTATATAATATCTTAACATTACACGGACGCTCTCTAGATTTCAGAATGCCTTTAAAGATATATTCATAAATGGTATTTCTAGTAGGTGCTGCCCTCTATACATTAAGCTAATCTTTTATCTTTGTTAATGCGAATAAGCGATCGTTTCAATGCAAAAATTCATAAATGCTTTATAACACATAATACTTGCACTTTATTCATTTTACACAGCAAATGTCATTTGATAATTCAATCGATCTATAAAATACAGGAAATCTAATAGTATCTGTACACACACGCACACGCTCGCACACACATACACACGCACAGGCACACGCGCACACACGCACACACACACACGCCACGCGTGCGCGCTATAACGAATGTATAGAATTAAAAATGAAATTAACTTAAAAACAAATTGTCGATACCAGTCTTGCAACATTCGAGCAATTCAAAAGAATATTAAGTATAATCGCTTTGTCATACAATAAGTCCTAATATCTGCATATTTCCAATAAAATGTGTTAGTGTTTTGTTTTTTCTTTTTTACGTGTGATCAGCGATGTTTATCATTACTGTTATACTTAAACAGATGCGTTTATATGTATTATGAGTTTTTAAAATGTATGATGCGACCTTTAACGATTTCCTTTACAGCTTCTTTCATGAATAGTTACACGATCAGGATTGAAAGTTCTTCCGCAATTTTTACATGGAACTAATTGATTAAGATGAGTCTTCCAATTAGCTTCTGCCGTCGCGGATATGTCTATTACAGTATCTCCCGTAGATGGATCCTCTGTAAAAAAAAATACATATATAATCAAAACTAAAATTAATAATGGGAAAGAATTTATACAATCGATACCAACTCGTATAAATAACATCTGGCTTTTGCGGTTCCTTTCTCCTTTGTTTAGGCGATAATTTGTTGTTCTCCAAATGCCATTTTTTCAAACATTGCGGTTCATGTATGGCTATGCTAATGCTTCCAAAATCTCTGCCGCATATATAACAGGTGATTGTCCGTTTATGTGATATATCCTAAAATCAATGTATTATCCATTCTTATGATCGTTCATGTGTCTTCTTCTTTGTTGTGCGAATTACTAACAGCGTTATATTTATTAAACGATGTATGAAATCACGCAATACTATCTAATTATTAAGAAAAAAGCGAATTTTCATAAGTACTTTATTTTCATTAGTACTTTCATAATGAAATGAAATGATACAAAACTGAAATTCTTAAATAAACCGAATACAATAAGTGTGCTTTCCCTGATGACTCACCCCATTAGGGTTGTATAAAGAATTTTCCTGCAAGCTCGCGCTAGGGGAAGATTTTTCTTTATGCGACGAACCCCTTCTTTGCGAGGTCGTTATCTGCTCTTCCTTTTCCATTTGCCATCGTTTCATACATTGTGGTTCGTGAATCTTTATGCTTCTTGTGCTGAAATTTCTAGCACAAATCTGACAAGGTACCATAGGAGGACCGCTTCGAGCAGAGGTCATCGAAGATTTTCCAAAAACATCTATTTTCTCAGTTTTCTCTTTATCCAAGTTCTGTTATCAAAAAGATAAGAGTTTAGATTGGAAATGATCGGCATAATGCAAATTCTATATTTTATTTACTGGCCTTTGGACTGGCTTTGCAACTGTTCGAATGAATCAACAAACGTTCTGGCAAAAATGTTCTTCCACACTTCGAGCAAGGAACCAATTGCATCTGTAACGTACGATTGATATATTAATAACGCAATATTATTAATAACAATAAATATTGTATTATAGATTAAATGGAATAAAAATTTAAGTGCGAAATTGCACTGTGAACGAGCGAATACTTTTTCCAATAGTCGCATTGCGGCTTAGAATTTTTTTTTATTTAATCATGGTCTCGATTTTCCCTTAAGGAACGAAGCGCATATCATCAATCTAGGTCAGCACCTTGAACACGATAGGGTTGAATCGTGGTGCGTGACCAGACTCGTTCTTTCTCTCTCTCTCTCTCTCTCTCTCTCTCTCTCTCTCTCTCTCTCTCTCTCTCTCACTACACAAATAGGCATAATCCGGTGTTCTTATAGGACTTTCTTGTCTGATATAAATGAACTTAATATATGCTGATAAAATTCTTAAGTGCACCCTTCTACATAATCAACACTATCAACCAAATGAAATCAACTCGATCCAACGTGAACGGTCGTTAATTGTCTTATCAGAAACATTCTATTTAACAAGCTATCTATCATGTGTTAATCGCATTGATAAAGACCTGACTCTCTTCCCAAGCAACTGCATTCCATTCTGAATGATCAATTGGAACTTCGGGTCGTTTAGGTTTAGGTCGTCTTTGGGAGATCGGCAGAGAATTATTTTCTCGTTCCCACTTCTGAAATGCAATAATATTTATTAATAAAAATTTAGATGTGTATATTTCAATAATTTATATAAAGTTATGTCGTAATAATCTAAAAAGAATATGTAATTCAATGTATATGTATATACGCACACGTACATACTATATGCGCGCATCGATAATTGGTAGGAGTATATAAAGATGATGACGTCATTAAAAAAAATCGACACGAGATAGGTGAAACGATCAGTGTCTCTCATATATATATTTACACACACACACACACACACACACACACACACACATATATATATATATATATATATATATATATATATACATATATATATTACATATATGATGAATTGCGCGTCCTATCGTAGGCGTGGATGTCATTGTCGAGGTCATAAGAGACATATCGAACCACGTGTATACGTTGCATAATGCACGAGAAACTACGATCCAACGACGATACTTCTCTATATAGCTTTTATACGATAACAATCTTTTGAACGTATCCGATATGATCTTGGACAATACTCAAGTGCGCGCTTCCTCATCGATTTTTCAACCTTGACGTTTAGCATTTCAGCTTTACGATGACTGACATCAAATGATACTTTTCTATAAAATTGAAAGTATATTATATAAATTAATCTCACCTCCATACACTTGGGTTCGTGAATGGGGAAGCCAGCGGTGCCGAATTCTCGACCACAAATGTAACAAGTTACAGTTTTTGGTCCTCTTCTTATCGGTGCCGAAGACGGTCTCATTGATCGATTCGATCGCTCTTCAGAAACAATCTCTTTCGTTTTAACATCTCGAACGGTCATAGCATCATCCGGTTTGTTTGTTTTATTTTTATCGCTGCGAAAATTCAATGGCATCGGTTTCTGAATGGTCTTTGGTACCGACACCTTGGTCTTCGACGATACCGACATAGCAATTTTTGTTTTTCCAGGTCTACCATCCTTCGGATGACTGTGAAATCTTTCGGGTTGATCCGATCGTCCGCATGTTCTACACGGTTCTGGAACGTTTTTGCTCGTCAGATTCGTGAAGACCTCGACGTCGGCCGACATGTTGGCTCTTGAATTTTTTTTCCTCAACGACGATAGCGTTTGAACTTTGATCGGTCCGTTCCCGTTGTTTCTATGAAAATGAATATAAAAAGATATAAAGAAAAATAAAATTCCTAATTTAAAAAAAAAAAAAAAGAAGTTGCTAATCGAAACGCAAATACCTGTTGTTGTTATTATCGAATCTTTTAATGTCTGGCGATAATTTCTTTCCGAGATTAGAATTTTCCTGATTGATTAGGCGCGACTGCTTTTGCATCTTCGTCGATTCCGGAACAGTATCGATATGAGAAAATCTCGCATCGAAGATCTGCTCGAAGCTACGTCGTTTCTGACGTAAAGCTATGCGATCGTTCCAAGCAGGACGAAGGTGTTGGTGCTGTTGTTGTTGGAGACCGAGGAGAACAGTTTGACGACGACGGTTGGAAGGGAAAAAGGCGCTAGTCGAGTTGCCCCCACTAATCGTCTTTGTCAGCTCTTGCTGGTAACGCGTCATAGAATCGCAAAATAATTCCTTACTCAGCAAGGACATGTCGAGTTTGTCGACTAGTTCTGGATTTAGGACGGTAGGTTTATCAAGATTCGCAGTTTTCGGTCGCTCGATCTCCTCGTAAAGAGGCTGAGATCGTTTTATCTTTGGCGGCCAGGTACTCGTTTTTCCTAACGACGATCTCGTTTGCGAACCATCGCTATCTTCGTCGGTAGATCGACCTCTACTGCTGTTACTGCTGCTGTTGCTGTTCTTATTCCTATTTTTCGTCCTTTCGGGTGCTAAAAAATGATTTTTGTTCTCTCTCTCTCTCTCTCTCTCTCTCTCTCTCTCTCTCTCTCTTTGCTTTCTACTTGTTTTATATCTCAGTTTTCATTTACGCAAAAAAAAGAAGAAGAGAAATGGTAGAGTATAAAAAATTCAATTACCTCTGCAATTTTCCAAATTGTCCCTTATTATCAAGAAAGTCTTCTCGGGTAAAAATTCCATGGATTCTCGTTTCCACTTCATGATGATTTGTTTTCAGATGCTAATGTCGAGAATTTGATTTAATCGAGGTGGTCCTCGGTGATTAGAAACCTACAAAACTTACATTATTATTCGATATTTTGTTCCTTCTTCTTTAATGTACATAAGTTTTTTAATTTGAACGAATCAGAGATTTTTTCGATGATAAAGAACGATCAAGTATGTCGATTACGTCGAAATTTCATTATCGTCTTCGAACGATAACGAAAGAAATCTTTTTAATATTCCGAATGTTCAATAGCGAACGATCTTTTTGTAACGCGTTGTTTTAAAGAGACATTTATGGTTAATTTAGATGTACAGAAGAAAATTTGTTTATCCTTAAATTCGAGCGCTCCCCTTCACGCGCAAAGCCAGGTAAATCGTGCTCGATATATAATCGTGTAATCGTTCTTTTGTTTCGAAGAATGATTAATTGGAACGTTAAACTTTTTCTAACAACGTGTTTGCTTAGGCTAATGCATATATTTTACGTACATTTACGACATATATGTAGGTATCATCGTTTCGATACGATTATTATATTTAGCTTGTGAAAAGATCGAATCGAATAGTTTAGATATACGAAAAAAAAAAACAAGAAAAAAGAAAAAAGTGAACGAGTCTTAATGCCCTCAAGATCCTCCAATCGAAAATAAATATATTTTTCTAAATGAGATACATGAAATAAACACAGAGAGAATACATTGGATGAGTTCGATCGCGTTCGATATGAGAATGTCGCCTTTGAAAATTCTTTTTTCTCAGCAATTTTCACTACAACGACAATTGCCAGTTTTCTTTTCTTTTGCTTTTTTTTCCCCCCCCTTCAATTGTGCGTAACGTTAAAAAATCGTAAAAGAAAGGGGGGAAAAAGTAGCCGTGGACACACGTCTCCGTAGTAGCGAATTACGCGGTGCACTGAGCTTAGGTTTACCTTGCCATTGGCTTTATATATATGTAGTGCCTATTACGTTTCTCACTGATTGTGAGAATGTATTTGCGGTGAAAATACAGGTGGCCGAGAAAATCGATCCAACGAGCACCATTGAGCTCGTTTCTGGTATACGTACGTATTTTATG
The DNA here is from genome assembly GCF_910589235.1 of Vespa crabro. NCBI lineage: Eukaryota > Metazoa > Arthropoda > Insecta > Hymenoptera > Vespidae > Vespa > Vespa crabro. The sequence continues at coordinate 9,241,979 of NC_060962.1, forward strand.
TGACTTACTCTTCCGTCATCGGCTCGCTAACGCCACGAAACATTCAATATTTCAAGCCTTTAGAACGTTCAAACCAAAACACTGATAGTGTAAAGGCATATGTTCTTTTCACAACTTATCATAAAAACTTGCAAATTTTTTACTTTCTGATTATTTATTTGTTTTATTTTTTTTTTTTTTTTTCTTTATTTATTTATTTACTTATCTTTTGTTTTTTTAATATATTCACGAAGCGAGATTTTATATTATGAAATAAATGCGAATAAAATTCTATATACATATATTAGACCATATTATACCATATGTTTTTTTTAAAGAGTTAAACAAGAAATTAATATGGACTCAGATATTGCAATGTTTGTCAATATCGATAATATTATGTGAAAAAATGAACTATAATATGGGTGCTATATTCATTCTAATTATATAACAATGTGAAACTTTCTAAATTTTATCGCTTTAATATTGTAAATGCGGGTATGCAAATGAGAAGAAATCGTGTATTTTTTTTTAAATAATTTCTTCTATTATTTTATAAAGATTATTATATATTTTTTTATAATACATTTCATTAGTTTTTTTATTTTTTTTTTTCTTTTCTTTTTTATTTTTTATTTATCATAAGTATAATCTTAAAAAATGTGTTTCTCTCAGCTATAGTATAATTAGTAAATTAAATGTTTATTTACAAATATAAATAAATATAAAATCCTAACATATTATCGTCGATATCTGTATCGTTTGAAGTGAAACCACAATTGAAAAATATTATTATGAAATTGGCATCTAAAACCTCTTTTATACGAATATTCCCATTCTCTATTTACAATCTTAAATGCAATATCTTCGTAAGGAGGACCGGCATGAAAACGTAGAATAGCAAAGTCTTTATTGTCGGCACATGGAGTCAAGAAATATTCCGGTGTTGTGTTTTTGTCTATGAGATCGGGGTAAAATATATTGAACTTGTAGCCTTGTACAATTTTCGGTGGTGGATTATCCATGTCATAATGCGTTTGATTATATTTGTTCCATTCGAAACCTGTGTGAACTCTATTAAAATATCTTGGTTTCCGTGGCCTATATTTATCGGACCATAAATAAATTTGTGCTTCCAATGATGATTCTACGCTAAATTGTGCCTCATCCGAACCCATGTTTTTCCTTGCTTCTCTGTGCATAGCTTGTTCTTCTACGGTCATTACATTTTGAACTTTACGTCCAGTACTTAATACTTGATTTCTAGCATATTCTAAACGTTGATTATCATCCTCTTCTAAAGTAACTATCGTTCCTGGTTCTAGTTGAGAATAAGGTATATATTTAGGCGAATAACCACCTGTTTCATATTCACAAAATGATTCAGATAACATATCATCCGCTGCATTCCCAGTTTCTTGCTCGTCCCTACAACAATCACACGAAACGATACTTAAAAAATAATCCAGAAAAAAAAGGAAGAAAGAAAAGAAGAAAAAAAAAAACGAAAACGTGACACGTACTCTGACTGACTTTCTTCGCTCTTCTCAGCAACATTATTGGTAGTAGGTTCTTCTTGTTTTGTAGAATGCTCGCTTGGCGCTTGAGATCCTTCTGCTTCGCTTTCTGTTCTAGCTACACCCTGTTCAGCGATCAAGACCTCCAATTTTTTACGTAAATTTTCTTGATGCCGATCCCTTAATCTAGCTCTTGCCATATGAGCTATAAAGATAGATTAATTTTATAAGTAAATAAAAAAATATATGTGTAATATCAAGTTATTATATAATACCTTTTAATTGCGACAAGAGACTTTCCCAATAACCAATATCAACTCCTTCTGGCTTTCCAGTAATTTTAGATTCAATTTGTAATTGTAATGATTCTAGCTGAGCTGCTGTTTTTCCTTTGAAAATAGCAGTAACATCTTTTGCCACAGATGCATGAATTCCTTCTCTTCTACCAACAGCTATAACAAAAAATATACGGTTGTTAAATAATTTAGTTACATAAAAAATTTATATTACAATCTTTCATATTATCTACTATGACTTACCTACTTCATACTCTGATCTTTCTAATTTACGCAATTTATGTAATTCATCTTCCACAATTACAGTTATATCATTCCAATAATCCAAATTCTTCCCTCTTTCTAATTCTTTATAGACTTTAATGTCCTCAATGAGATCCTCCAAATCTTTAACATGTAATCCTCTTAAATATGTATACGGTTCATGCATTTCCACAGCATCAACTTCTTCTTCTGCACTGATATACTTTGCAAGAAGATCTATTGGTTTTGCACGACCATCCTGAATCCTAATACGCGATCGTAACCTTGCTTGCTCGAGATGGAATTGATCCTCTTGTCTGGCCCATTGTTCCAATTGCGCCGCTTCTTTTCCTCTCTGTAATAACGTCATTTCTTCCTCTCTTTGTTGTCTTTCCAATTCTCTTTCTTGTCTTCTTTTTTTAACCTTTTCTAACTCTTTCCTATTTTCTTCTTGCTTATGCCTATTTCTAGTCTCAAGTTCTTCTCTACTAACGCCAAGTAAACCTTCTTTTTCTAACTTCTTCGACCATACAAATGTCGACAGCAAATTTCCATCTCCAAATGGATTATCCGTATTTGTATAATGTAAATAATCGTTGTCCCAACCCATTCTTTCTTTACGTTTTCTTTCCTTAGCCTCCTTCTTTTTTAATCGTCTTATTCTTTTTTCCTCTGGGGTCTCTGCAGCTTTCATCAATTCCTTCTGACGTTTACGTTCTTCTATCTGTTTCTGACGTTGTCTTTGTAATTTTTCTAGGAGTTTCGTTGAGTTAGAGGACGAATCCGATGAAGACAAAGAAGAGGATTTGTTTGATTCATTTGACGAAGACGACGACGACGACGACGAGGACGACGAGGACGACGACGACGTCGACGACGACGACGATGACGACGACGACGACGATGAGGAAGATGAAGAGGACGATGAAGATGACGAGGATGAGGATGAGGATGATCTGTAATGTATTAATATCTGGAGTCAGTAAAAATACGTACGTATTATAGGTTAGAATTAAAGAATTTCATCTTCAAAAAGTAATTTACCTTTTTCTGCTTTTATGCTTGGACGATTTTTTCCGTGATTCTTGTGATCTCGATGAATTACGATGGGTCTTGGATTTTTTTTTTTTAGTATTCGATTTTTTAATATTTCTATGAGATTTTGAATAGCGTTCTACGTCATTATCGTATTTCCTATCATAACTTTTGTTCCTCTCTTTGTGTCGTGTGTCTTTTCTCGATTTTTCGGTATTACGTCTATGAGAAACTTTTTCCATTTTATTGTATTATTACACTTACGAAAATATTATCGTTATTAATACTACAACGTTTTACCACAAACAATAAATGTTCATTAACGTCAAATCTGAAGAATTATTCTCCAGATGTCGCCATGTTAGCGTCAATGCAACAGTGCAACTTTCGCTTTCAACCAACCTTATCTGAACTTCCGTGTAGATATTCCGTACGTGTGTAGATTATATAATTTAAACTAAAAATGGATATAAAAATAAATAATAATAATGTATAAAAGGCAAAGATTTCGCATGAATTTTTAATTAAACTCCATAGAATTGATTTTGTAAAAAGAACATAATTTAAAGGATCAATGACTAGAGAGTAGTTGGATTTTCCCCCACTTCTTTTAATTCTACATCCGTTAAACTTTCAAATCGTGCACCCTACATCGTCAGAAGGTTTTGGAAAATTCTCGAGCGGTTACTGCAACGTAGCATAGCAGCATATTGCCGTTTGTTTGGCCTCCTTTTTTTTTCCTTTGTAATATCACTATTAAATATTACGGAATGCCGAATCTCATCTATTATTCCGACAAATATTACGACGATCTTTATGAATATAGGTAAGCCCAATGACGGTTTGCTTTTATTGTATTTACTTTTATTTTTCATCCGTACTTTTTGTCTCATTATACAAACGAAAAGATTACGTTATCCAAATTCGCAAGAAATTTTTTGTGACTTTTTTGTTTTCTTTTTTTCTTTTTTTGTTCCTACGTTGTAAAAGTACAACGTCGTATTTAAATGGCTAGCCCAAGGTATGCTTTTGTTTGCTTTGTTAATACCCTCGATATTAATATCTTTGATATGATCGATGAATCATTCGAATTAATCATAAATACGTTTAATCTACTTTTATTTATTTAACATTTAAAGCAAAAGTTCATTTTCTGTAGATTTGAAATCTTTGAGACTCACATGCTTGGCCAGACATATTTGCTCTGAATATATTTATGTAGAAAAGTTTATGTAAGGAAATGTTATAGATTATGATTATGTTATTTAGGCACGTGGTTCTACCAAAAGATATGCAGAAATTAGTGCCAAAAACTCATCTAATGTCCGAGCAAGAGTGGAGAGCTATTGGAGTTCAACAAAGTCAAGGATGGGTACATTACATGATCCATTATCCAGGTAAAGAAAATCTTTTCAATTATGATACATCATTATATATATGTATGTTAATCAATTCTTAAAACCAATGTATTTTTATTATATTCTTCCAGAACCACATATTCTCTTATTCAAGAGAAAGATCACATCTCCTCCACCAGAAAATAATTCGTAAGAGTGCGTTACATTTCATTGTGAAAATATTTTTTTAAACCATAGAAGCAATGGAAGGGTTCAGCGCTAGATAATTCATTTTAGCAATTGAAAATAATATTATATTTCCAAACATCATAAAAGTGAAGTATATGTTATTATAAAAAAAAAAAAAAAAAAGAAAAAAAATGTAATCGTTTTAAATTTAAGACGTGACATTAGCTGTGCTCTTCTCATAATTTACTTCAATATGTCATCGAACTATCCTGTATATATGTCTATAAACTACTTTAGCTTTTAATATTCCATCCTGTTAATGACGTTTCCTGGAAAGATAATAGAAAATTCAATATCTCATTGAATCCAAAATGATGAGCTGAGCAAGCCGGAAACATATAAAATAAGAAGTATTCTAGAAAACTTTTTGTGTTAAGTGCCTTAGTATATGGTAAATTTGTCGTACTTTTCACGATGTGTTTGAATAATATGATAGAGTAATTTTTATAAAACTTCATCATATTACTCACGTTATTTTAGTATTCAGACTTATTAAAAAAAAACAAAAATAAAAAAAAAAAAAAAATAAATAAATGCGTCTTCGTTTTCTCAAACTTATTGTAAGGGTAATGTTTCCATTGACAGTTAGTATTTTTTTGTAACTTAATATTTAAATATTTGTATACGTATGAGTAATAATTGAGTTCGCTAAACAAAAAGACATGTACCCATAATAAAAAATAAACGTTTCTTTCTAATTGACATCTCTCTTGCATCTATATGTCTATATCTTACATATATATATATATATTTTCTTTTTTACCTATATTAATATCGATTCGATAACACTACAATTCGTACAAGTAATTAAACTTACAGACACTAAAACTAAAATACAATGAAAATATTGGGATTTTCCTTCACGCCTAAGAGTTAGGAACGTTATAATAATAAAAAGGTCGAAGCAAATTTAATAAATACGTGTTTAAAGACTTAATTGAAACTACAATGTGCTTGACCTCGATCTAATTAACATCGCTTATTATACGCGCTTATCTACCAAGCGTTTTATTATCTAAATATTTCTCACAGCAATTTCCATAAATTATACATAAATTAATTTTAATTATGTACTGACGCATATAACGTGCGAAAGCGTCGTTAGATTTGTCACATATGAGTATATATATATATATATATATATACATATATATATAAATACAACTTCATCCTCACGATAGCATCTATTCGATTATTATAAAGATTCCTATAATATAATAATTCAAAAATATAACGACAATATTAGCAACGTGTGCTATGGTAAACGAATGTTTGAGAAACATTGCTCCCTACTGATTTATTAACGTTAGAAATTAACAACGAAATATTCGATAAAACGCCCAAAGGATCGAATTTAATGGTAAGCAAAGATAAAAGGTTCTTGATCCGGTGACGATAATTGTTGACGATGAAAGACAAGGGATGTGTGCGTGTGGCCATACGTAAAGAAAGAGGGTGGGAGAAGAGAAAGTAGATAAAAGTTGCAAGAGAGAAAGAAAGAGAGGGACAGAGAGAGTCATCTCTCTCGAGGAGAGTGAACGATGACGATTGTGAGAAATAGCGGAGAGTGAGATTGCTCGGAGAGGGGGCAGGAGGGGCAGTGGGAGAAACAGAAGGGCTTCGAACAGATGGTTCTCAACTTAGCCTTTTAACTTAGACACTTTGGTATTTATCGGCTTTCGTAGGGTTGGGAGCTGGCGTTACGATCAGCCATTGAGCTCGGTTCTCCTCCCTCTTTCTCTTTCACTCTCTCTCTCTCTCTCTTTCTCCCTCTTCTCGAAGGACGAACTTTGTGTGCGTGTGTGATGCATTTATGGTGTCTGTAAGAGAGACAGAAGGAGCGGGAGGAAAAGAGAGACAATCGGTGATCATCGGCGGGCTCCGAAGGCAGAGCCGAGAGCGACCTCACGTTTTTCGAATTTGTCGTTCGCCGTCGATCCTCGCGAATAGTTGTGCGCGTCTCTGAGTATCTCCTTCGTAACGCATTATACGACAACGATATTTTAACGATAGCACATATCTCCTAAAGAATTATTTCGAAATAGTGCTTTTCCCGCGAAATAGAACCTTTTCGTTATTTTTCCAATTGAAAATTTGAATTTTCAAAAAGTCGCGCGGCACCACTGCCATTTTGGATAGACATATAGATGTTAAGAAGATAGTGAAGAATAAGTCCATTGCATCGATACGGGGTCTATATAATATCGAACGAACGGTCTCTCGACGAGAGTAAGTAAATTCTCCCGATGATATATATCTTTATTCCCGCTCTCTTCCCTTTCTCCTAACACGTCGCTACCGTCGCCGTGGTTACCTATTCTCGTTGGTTCAAGATCCCCTACCTTAGATCTTTTATTGTCGCGTACACGAGCGCCGATGCTTCCTTCCTCCCTTTTCTATTTCTATTTTTATTTTTTCCCTTTTTATTTTTATTTTTATTTTCATTTTTTTTTTTTCTTTCTTTCTTTCTTTCTTTCCATCAACGCCGTGAACACCAAAGACGTATTTCGAATCGATCGACTACGGTAATCGTTTCCTTTTTTCTTTTTTTTTTTTTTTTTATATATATTATAAAAGTAAGTTATAATAATAGGGGATGGGGGGAGGGAGGGGTGATCGATCAATCGTACGAACGATAATGTTATCCGTAAAAAAGTGAAAAAAAAATCGAATGATTTACGAACGAACGATTCCTCGGGGCACGGAAGGGAAGGGGAAAGGGGTCGGCGATAAAATGTATATATGAAGAAATATTACGAGTTGTTCGTAATCAACGTGGTCCACAGACGGCTGGACCACATGTGTCACATACGAGTCGCATAAAATTCGCGCGAAATAATCCAACTTTCTTTGGACTATCATGGACTTTTGTGCTCTTATTGAATCTTCGAATGAAAAAAGTGTGTTCCATCGTTTCCTGCAAAATTGCGAATAAGGGACCCAATGTAAATGAGTTTCTTCTTATCGGATTCTTTTTTATGATAAAGTGTGCGTGAAAATAAAAATCACGAATGACGAACAAAGAAGCTTGATAAATCAACGTCGATAAGAGGAGTCGTAGTTCTTGAATGAGATACAGGTCTAAAAAAAATCGTACAAAAAGAAAAGTCCTTGGCGCGAATCGCGTGGGCGTTGAACGCGCTTGTGAAAGGAAAATTTAAGGACCTTCTTCTCTTTTACCTTCAATTCGATGCTCAAACGTATGGGAAATAAAATAGATAATGTTACAAAATTGATCGATCAATCCTTGTCCACAGTTGGTTAGCTTTAAAGCGAGATTTAAGCGAAACATTTTTGGCGGGAAATTCGAAAAAAGAAAGAAAAAATCTTAGGACTCGAGATATTTGACCTCGAGAAAGATGACCCGAATTTTTTTCGAAGGTAAGACGGGCATAGTTAGCGATCACCTTATTTGGATCGACGCATCGTGCGTACAAACAAGATCGTTGGACTCGAGTGTCGAGCCAAACACGAGGAAAGTGGACGAGAAACTTGGATCGAGTTTATCGTTTGTAAATATACCTTCTGTCCTTTATTATGTTCGTAATATATCTCGAAATGGCAATATCCTAGTGAATTAATACGTTATCATTGGTATTCAATTTAAATATTTAGTAAACGAAATGAGGTTAGATCTGAAATGTTTCACCATTCGTGTTATCTTACAAAGAATTGTCCTTTGGCCGTCTAATTTGTAAATATATTTAATGGGTAAATAACTTCCTTCCGTGCTTTTTTTTTTTTTAATTTATTATTATAATGATTGTTAATCGTCGAGGTATCCCATTCTTTAGATCGTTTTGTCTGGAAATGATAAGCACATATTGTTTTTTTCGTTAAATCAAATTGACTTTCTTTCGTGCACGTGTAAGTTTGTGTAAAAAAAGAAAAAAAAAAAAAAAAAACGGAAAAGGAGATCGTAAACGAGTTAATATTTATCACTTTCCAACTACCACATGATCTTGCAAGTCTTACACAATTTATTTTCATCTTCTTTGCTTCGTAAGATCAATTCGTAATTGTTCTATAGATTGACTTAAGAGATTCGTAAATTAAAGAAATAGATGTTTTGTAAATAATGACTCACAAACTTTTCGTCGCATGATAAAAGTGGTTTTCGTTAATAGGGAGAACGTTGAGAACGATCGTACATTGCAATTATGCAAGGAATGCGGTCGTCACGGCATACGAGCAAACATTTTTGGAGTTGGGCTTTTCTTCCTCATGGGGTGGAAGAACTTGAGCTCTATTTCATTTTTTTTTTTTTCATTTCTCCCACGAGTATGCTCGTAGGGATACTCACAAAATTATACCTCGAATTATATTAAAAATCTCACCATTTTCTCCTGAACTTATATTTTCGATGGATTGCAACATGTAAATTCGTTTACCGATCTATGGTGTGGTTTTAACCGGTTCGTACTAGTTTTTCCCTGGATATATATATATATATATATATATATATATACGTATACATATATATATATATACGTGTAGGTACATTGGAAAACTGATAAATACATTTTGTATACACGCCTGCTATTATATTGGTGAATTAAATGAGGGGGGAGGGGGAAAGATGCCATTATCCGACACTACTTCATCGAGAGTAACAGCTTTCATGGTGTTCCTTCGAGTCAAAGTTAATTAAAATTTACATTGGAGAAAAAGAAGAAGAAGAAGAAGAAGAAGAAGAAAAAAAGTAGAAGACTCTTCTCGCGAATATTCTTCTTTCATAAGAGATATGAGTATCTTCTTTATTAAAATTTACGATAAAAAAAGAGCGGTTTATTACATTTGTTTTTCGATAAAACGCGAATAAAAATGAACATAAAATGGTAAAATATAATATTCAAGGATAATACACAGTAAGATAAATAAAACGAATAGATCCATAAAAATCAGACATAGCGTGTGTGAATAAAATGTTCTGTTCGTCGAATCTCCAAAATAAAACATCCTTTGCGTAATAGTTTTTTTTTTTCTTTCTGTATCTTTATATCAAGACAAAGAATTGGATTTAACCAGTTTAACGTGTAACATATGAGTATTTCATTATCTTAGGACGAGAAAAATTTATTCAGAGTCTTACGTATAAATTGATCATTCACGACGTGCGATTATATGAAATTATTCCAATGTTTCATTTATCACAGGCGCCCTTTTTTTCATCTTTTTCATAAAGTAAAATTATCGCTTAATCATCGTACACGGTAAATCAACTAAAGCACGCGCGTCTGTGTGTCATCGTCGTATTAATTTTGAATTCAAGACGATTTAAGATAATATTGACTTTATCGTCTCATTTTTTTTTAGTTAACGCACATATTATAGATATATGTATGAATAATAAAGAATTTTTTTATTCGATCTCAGGCTTCCTTAAATTTTGATGCATCTTTATTCAAATAACGCGAACATTGACGGAACATTTGAATAAATTTAAATAACTTTGCGCCTTAGAAAAATTATTAATTACGATTTAATCGTAAAGTTCGATCGCTATTCAATTTCACAGGTTCGACAGGCGAAGACTATTGTCTTAAAATTTCAGCGATTTCGCTTTTAAAGATAATAAGACGATATGGCGCGTCCAAAAAGATGGAAGAAGTGCATGTCGGAAAATTTATTGACTTTGCTGACGATAATCGGCGTGTGTGCCGGCACTCTAGTTGGCTTCATCTTAAGGAATATCGACAAACCGGAGGGATGGACATCTCGAGAAATAATGTATATTCAATTTCCTGGTGATCTTTTTCTTAGGATGCTTAAAGGACTAATTTTACCTTTGATAGTGGCTAGCATTGTCAGTTCAATCGGTAGTTTGGATCTTTCTCTTTCAGGTGAGTAATTCGTTTGAATAATATAATAAATAAGATTCGATTCTTTTCTCTTTCTCTCTCTCTCTCTCTCTCTCTCTCTCTTTATTTGATATCTCAAGTTAACATAATAGAAAGACGATAAGGAATAATAAGTTCATTGAAATTTTACAGGGAAAATCGGTATGAGATCGATTTATTATTATGGAACTACAACGATTAGTGCTGTAATTCTTGGCATAATTCTTGTCTCCGTGATAAGGCCCGGAGAAATCAGTGGACATTCTTTCGACGATCAAAATGATTTAACGCCTATCAGAAATGTTACTACCACTGATACGCTATTAGATTTAGTCAGGTACTTTGATTATGTGTTTAATAACTCCAATAGAGGAGAAGAGACGATTATAATATATCATTACATATTTTTTAATTAATTTATTATAAAAGTATCACTGGTACACAATATTTCTGAATATCATAAGCGATGTAATTTGTTTCATTTTTTTTTTTTTTTTTTTTAGGAATGTATTTCCGCCGAATCTTGTTCAAGCTTGTATTATGCAAGTAAGTTAATGATAAATATTATGATTGAATATTTTTTCCAAATAATAAATTGATATTATAGAATAAAAGAAAATAATATAAATATAATTATTCTCATCAAATATCTTATTTTTTTTATTTCAGTATCGTACGATATTAACGAAGCCTAAAAATGCGACGGATGGTAAGAATGATCTATAATATTTTCAACGATTATTATTATCTTTTTTTTTTTTATTTGCTCCAAGTACAGATTAAGAAAATTATTAATAAATATATAGTGTTACTAGTAATGATATTAATTAATTGCTTTTCTAGATATTGCTATAGAAAATTGGGATATTTCACACGTATATACCGATGGAACCAATACTCTTGGATTAGTAGTTTTTGGTATTGTTTTCGGGATTACACTCGGTAAAATGAGAGAATCTGGAAAAGCTTTGTTGGATTTCTTTACAGCATTGTCAGAAGCAACAATGATTATTACCAACTGGGTCATTTGGTATGGGAAAATTAAATTCTTTTGTGAATGATTTAAGAATCATTTTAAGAGAATGTATGTTAATATAATTATTTTTTTTTTTTTTTTAAGGATTTCACCGATTGGTGTTTTCTTTTTGGTTACTTCAAAGCTTTTAGAAATTAAGGATATAAGTGCCGTCATTGGTCAATTAGGATTATATTTTATGACAGTTTTATTGGGACTATTTCTCCATGGTTTTGGGACTCTATCTGTTATATACTTTATCTGTACCAAAGAATTACCTTTCAGAGTTATTGGAAAAATGGGACAAGTATTAGTAACAGCATTTGGAACAGCTTCAAGGTGAATATTATAAATTTCTATTGCAGTTGTTGTAAAAAGTTATTATATATAAATATATTTACTCACTCAGTACTGCCACACTGCCAGTTACTCTACAGTGCTTGGATAATATGGGAGCAGATCCTAGGATAACAAGGTTTGTTGTACCAATTGGTGCAACTATCAATATGGATGGAACTGCATTGTATGAAGCAGTTGCAGCTATATTTATTGCTCAAGTTAGAGGCGTATCATTGACTCTTAGCAATATCATTGGTGTTAGGTATTTTATTTTTATCATATCTTTAAAAAATATATACTTATGAAATGACTGTCAAGTATCTGGTAAAATTAATCACTTTCATATTTTTTTTAAGTGTGACTGCAACGGCTGCAAGTATAGGTGCAGCTGGTATACCACAAGCTGGTCTTGTTACAATGGTTATGGTATTAGACACCATAGGTTTACCAGCAAAGGATGTCACCCTTATTATTGCCGTAGATTGGCTGTTGTAAGTTTACGTTTAAATCTAAAATTACATTATCTATTTGTGTCATTTTTTCTCTAAACCATAATATTATATACTTGATGGGTTTGATTTCTTTAGAGATCGATTCCGAACTACGATTAACGTAATGTGTGATGCACTCGGAGCTTGTATAATCGAACATATGAGCAAAGGAGAACTTGATGTACCTGCATTGAATCAAACAGAAGATTCTATTGAACTTGCTCAATTGCGAAAAGCAGAAGCATAATCTTTTCTTTTTTTTATTTCTTTTTTTTTTTTTTGTTTCCTGCATGCTATTTAAAATAGCATTTATATGATATTATATTATATTGCACAGTTCAACTGTGTCTCTTTAGAGATTTATACATTTTTATCTTATTTAATATAATGCGCTTACAAACTAAGATGTTTGTATAGCAGAATTTTGTGAATATCACTTTTAATATATGTACATACAAATGCAAATACAAATTTACAACACGGCCAATTTAGCTTTAAACTCTTTTCACCATATTCACATAGATTTATTATATACATATGTACAAAAGCCATACATATAATAATTTAAGAGTATATATGCCGTTATTTTTATAAATATAATATCTTAAATTATTATGATATACTATCAAGCAATAATCTAAATCACATTGTACATATACAATTTGCATATGGAATATATTTAATTGTTAAGAATTGTTATTCATAAAAATTATAAGTTAATAACAAGAACAAGAGAGAATACAATAATTACTTGTGTTCGTATACAGAATGTTATAATGAAATTATGGGTGACGTAGGAGTTATCTTGAAGCATTATTACAAATGTTTTTCTCTAATGAAAGTACGTATGCGTATTAACTTACCCTTCAAATAATCCTTGTTCTTCTTAATAACATATAGAATAGGCAGTTTCAATATTATAAAAATGATAATTAAGCACTTCTCATTATTAGAAAAATAGTTGGATAACATTGAATCTTTTTATATGTTTATTTTTTGGATAATAAATATGCGATCAAAAAAATTTAACTCCCTGATTATCATCAAACATGATCAATTCGGCCTTTTTAGCATACTCAAGAGTTCTAAGAGATCTTATCAATACTTCCATATCAAGTTTATAAAATTCTAAAAAAAAAAAAAAAAAAGTATTGAAGGAGGATAATCAATATATTATCATAAATATCACTTACAGCTCATACCTTGATCAACTATGTCTTCTCCTTGCGTTAATTCGTAGAAAGTACATACAGATCCGACATGTCCAGTTTCTTGTACCCAGTTATATATTATATCACCCCATTCTTCTAATGTGTGCCAATAAACTAACCATCTTTGTTTTGTCTTATCTAATGGCATAGCATTTCCTGTTTTGCTTAATTCTTCTAATATTATAAGTACTACTTCTGATGGTAGTTTTCCTATTATTAAGTAGTAAATATTTGTAAATAGATAAGAAAAATAATGGTGTTCTGTGATACATAAAATATATCAATCTTAATTTTTCAGATATAATTTTATTAAGGATACGGTTGATTGCACTGTTATTAAAAAGAGGACTTGAATGAACTTCTCGTATATCTACAATTGCCTGTTTTGTGATCCGATAATATTCTAATACTAAACTCTTCCATGCTGCCAATTGTTTAGCTTTTGTATCTGCATGTGGTTGGAGACTGTTCGAATAGATGACATTTTTTTAATTTACATTTTATTCTTCCGATTATTTAATTGTACTAATGTCAATTTTTGATTATATATTACAAATTATTAAATACTGTTTGGATATGAATAAGACACAAGGACAAATAATTTGAAGATAAAATTTTTAAAGACTTACGTAAAAAATGGAGGAAAACTATATTGCCACGGCCATTCGATTTCTGCCATAATTTAATAGTTATTGTATAAATATGAATTGAACCGATCAATTTCGTATCGATTATTTTCACGAAATAATATATACCTCAAAACCACTTAACGTTTTTAACAGATTTGTTTACTATGTTAGGTTAAGATCATATATAATGAGTCTCAAATAAAAAAAAAAAAATATTTGATCGAGAATTAATATATATATATAAAAGTTTTTTAATTTACAGATATTTATACATATGAACGTCTTTGATTGACAACTTCTTTGTTCTATCTAACAGTTGACAATTTTATTTGTAATGTATATATTTCATAAGTTTGTCAGCCTTCGTAAATATCTTCCCTAGAGTAATCGTGTTAATGTAGTTGCAAGTATGAACATTATTAACGCAGCATAAATGGCGATCGACTGTAGTTCTAACGAAATCGAAAATTCCATTAATCGAATTTGAATTAAAAGTAGAAATTATGAATGCTTAATTTATTTTCTTTTCTGTCCACAATTACAATTATATTCCCAAATTGTTCAATCTCTGTTTTCAAACAGTACCACCATCTGCAGTAGAGGAGTCATAACTTAGAATTTACTGCAATATTTTCCGTTTTTGTTCGGCTAGATTATGATGGGTGAAATGGGGTTTCTGCGAATATACGTTTCCTAAAAAGCACTATATAAGTTTCACGGCAGAATTAGAACTTTACAAGATACAGTCGTTAAAAGTACGTTTCTTACGAATTCAATAACTGCACGATAATTCTAACCTCAAAGTATTTTAGCTTCTACACCAATTTTATATAAAACGAATATTTTCATAATAAATAACTTTTCCCTTATAATCGTAACGATATTATTACAATAAGCAGATAATCACGAAGTAAGTTTTTTGATATCAATACGTTTTGGATAAATTTTTTTGTAAGAAACAAATGGCATTTTATAATTATTAATGTTTTATGATTATATAAATATTTATTTACCTTTTATCGGTGTAGAGTAATATTAAAAAATGTTTAACGTTATAATAGTTTCGTCAAGTAAGAAATTAATCTCTATAGATTAAATTGTACAAATAAATGAATTTATGTATTTTAACGCACAGGAGAAACCATGATTACATTGAGAGGAAAATTGAAAAAAGATGCTGAGATTACAAATTCTAAAAATAGAGATTATAATAAAAGGGCATCTGTTCGCGATAAGCTGCTGATAAAAGAGGTATGATGAAATATTTCTTATATTTCTCTATATCATTAATAAGTATTATATATTTGTTTTTATACATTATTTAGGTACAAGAAATGGAACAAACGCTTCCAGTTACCTGTCAAGTAACGTTTAATGATCCTCATAGGTTATATGAATTTACGCTTTCGATTATACCCGATGAGGGATATTGGGTTGGTGGACGCTTTTTCTTCGACATTTATATATCAGAAGATTATAATATGGCTGTAAATATGAATTTTAGATTTTTCTTCAAATGTAAATGTAATTTATATTTTATGTACTGCTAATTGATTGAATGCAATTCCATATGATTACAGCCACCAAAGGTAAAGTGTTTAACAAAATTATGGCATCCTAACATAAGCGAGGATGGTGATGTGTGTCTATCAATATTAAGACAAAATAGTATAGATGGGATGGGATGGGCGCCAACCCGTAAACTAAAAGATGTTGTATGGGGTTTAAATTCACTCTTTACTGTAAGTAAGTTCCTTGTTTACGCAAATAATTTCAAGATATATATGTATATATATATATGTATAATATTTTCCTCGTTTGCATATTAGGATCTTTTAAATTTTGATGATCCTTTAAATAGAGATGCAGCTGAATTGTTTATTAAAGATAAAGAATCTTTTCGTACTAAGGTAAAGTATTACGTTATGCAGTATGCAAAAAGATGATTTCAAATTGAAATTCTTAATGCAACAGTGTAATTATGCACTCACCGAATTAGAACCATGATTTTTGCAAAAAAAAAAAAGAAAAAAAAAAAACACCCAAAAAGGAATTAAAACTTGGCGTTTTCAAAGAAAATTGAACATTATATTTTGATATTTTCTTACTAGTCTTCTTATCTTAGAACAAGTGTAATTTTATTTTTATTTCTTTTAAACATCCAAAACATTCAACTTGTTGCTATTGTCGAAAGTACAAGAAGGATGCATCAAAGATATGTCACATGTACGATAGATCTTTCTCATCACAGATTATCTATGAGAACACAATTTGTAAATAAATTCAATATTTAATAAAAAATCTACATCTTTTTAAACGAGTAATTATTTCGAGTATTACTATACTTAATTTATTTCGTTATTATTTTATTTCCTTAAAAGACATGATTGTTGCAAAAGACGTAATTTTCCATAAACGCATGTGAAGAGAATGCAGTGGTTGCGTTTATTATTTCATATTTATTTATTATATTATGTAACGATTTTTGTACAATTTGAAAGGATATGAATCATGTCAACTAATTCGTTGGTACATTCGTAGTTGCAATACCATTGTGTCCATTGTAACCATTTAAATTGATCGGAATACTGAATAGTCGAAATTTCATGATTTTCTTTAATGAAATTCATGTTCGAATTGATGATATAATATTCGATATAATTAATTATACGTTGTAACAAATAAATAATAACAAAAAAGAAAACAAGGAACGGGATATTTTTGTATGATATTCTTTTAATCCATTCCCTATTGCTCATCCTTGCTCTCTTAACGACTGACTAGATGCTTTTCTGATACTTTACAGTCATACGGAGAAAATTAATTGGAAAAATCGTATCTTAAGAATAATTTTATCGTTAGACCGTTGTAAGCAATTCTTCTTGTATGCTCGTTGATCTTATAAGTTTTTGAGTGGAACCTAAAAGGCTTTCGCTTGCAAGGCTTTGGCTTTCCGATGCCAATTTCTCTTTTTCTTCGTGATATTCGGTGTTATATTCTTTTAATCTGTTACCTAAAAAGACAGACCTTTCGCGCTTTTTGATCATAAATTCCGATGGTAATAACCATCTGTGTTCGTGGCATTCCTCAGCCATCGGCCTTTTACTGGAATAAATGAAGGAGGGAGGTGTGAATTTTTATAACAAAAATAATACAAATTACATTTGTGAGAATACTTACTTCGGTGCACGTTTGAAGACCAACATGAGGAAGCGCGTAGCCTCTTGGCTAATTTCTTTGTAAAGATATTCGAATCTGTACCTAACAAATAAAATATTTTGTCTCGTTTCGGTGGCATCATCGCCACGGAACGGCGATACTCCGGATAATAAAACGTATGCAAGAACACCGACCATCCAAATGTCTGTTTGCGGATATGCAGGTTCTTCATTGTATACTTCTGGTGCTCTATATTCACGGTGACCTGCCTTTGGTACCATCGTGCCGAGTTTACTAACTTTCTGTGCAGTGCCCATGTCTACTAATTTGACTTGAACTGTCCTAACGGAGGCCATAACCACATTGTCCGGTTGAATATCTAAATGGCAATATCCTCGCCAGTGAAGATATTGTAACGCGTCTAATATTTGCGTTATAGCCATGGCCACACAATTCTCAGTATACTCGTGTCGACTAGAGAAATACGTGAGAATGTCGGCACCCTGAAGCTTCTCCAAAATGAATACAGCTAACGATGACCCGGGTGCTTTATATGCTGCCTCTAAAAGAGCTATTCTCTCATGCCTGAGAGAACGTAGAGCTTCGAATTCTCTATTTACTTGCTTTTCAATTTCTGGCCTAAGATCCAAAATCTTAGCGACTATTACGCGATCCGAGGACTTGTCGATTCCCTTGACCACAGCAGAGAATTGACCACGGCTTAATTCAGAAATGAAACTGTATTTGTTTGTTAATGTTTCAGTCGACCATTCGATCGGCTGTTCCTCGACAGAATAATTTATATGAGGCTTATCCTCCTCTAGTACGATCTCTTGTCCAGACTCTGTTAATTCCTGAAGATGTCTCATAGCACTGGTTATCTGTATCTGAGGTATACCAGGTGGTCTTGTTTTGATTACTTTCGATGGAATACCCTTTTCGCTCCATCCAATACGATTTCGCGCTGCTAAACGGAAAATGTAAGAAACGTCTTGCTTGAGATCTCGGACTAGATAAAATTCGTGATCTATATTAAAACCAATGTCTATCCACGTGATAGAATCGGCTTCTTTATATTGAAGATTATAGCATAATACGGCAGAATTGCCATCGTATTTCGGTTGTTTCCAACGTAAAAGTACTTGAGTATCCGATATTTCGGTAGCCTGTAAATCGAACGATCCTTATTATTATTTTCAATAACGGAATTAAATGATAAGTATTTATCTGAAAGATAGATTAGTGTAGTGTACCTCTGGCGAATCAGGACCACAGGGAACCGTAGCTATTAACATTCTAGTTCTGGCTACTGTCTGTCCAAGGGAGTTCCTTGCCACCACCTTATATATCCCGGCATCGTGTTCCTTTGCGGGAGTGAAACTGAGAATCGATCTGCCATCTTCGTCTTCCGTGATCTTTATTCTTTTAGTCTCTTGAACGACAATGTCATTTTTGTACCACTGTATTAGCGGTTTTGGATCACCTACTGCAAGGCACATCAATTGCGCTACCTTTCCTTCCTCGATCGGTCGTATTTGCGGTTTCTCACGGAAGAATGGTAGATTTCCTTCCTTTTTCGATTCTATCATGGCTTCAGCCTCAACATAACTATCGAGACGAGTGCCTAATTCGTGTTTCAATCGTCTCAACGTAAATGTATCGGGTGATCCATATTTATTTATCCTGGCCCTTCGTTCGTCGTCGATTTCTTCGTCCATGATGTCGGTAAAACGACGGCGTTCGCGTATTATTGGTGTCTGCAGAAAAAAAGAAGATAAATAAATATCTCTCTTAATGAGAATTTATTGATTTAGAAAGGTTCTTCTTAATTGCCTTCCAATCGTAGCCATTTTCTTCAGTGATCGTACGGGAATATCCTGGACTGCGATTACAGGCGACTTTCATGTATTCACGTAATCGTACTGGGAAGTCAGTATCTCGAAGCTGTAGAAGATAAGTATCTGGACCGTACTGATAGCTGTAAATATTCAATGTTGTTAGTTTTATTATAGATAAGAATGGATTAATTAATAAATATATGTTACTATAGGCTTCATACTCACTGACTCTCGCTCTTAATCAGTCCAATTTCTGTGTCGATTGGTTCTCTCGAAGGTACCTGATTTTCCCAAGTTCTAGGGACAGGTTTTCCTATCGGACTGTACCGTTCGACACTTGGCTCAGGCGTATATTTATGACCCGGAGGATAAACCATCTTCGACGGGTGTTCAAACGCACTACTGAGTTTGCGTCTGCGGTACCACGTACGGCAGGAAGCGTTGCTATACCAATCTCTGTCAATGATTTATAAGCAAGTTATAGAACGTTACGAAGCAAATAAATAACACATATATATATATATATATATATATATATATATGTACACATCAAGGATATTACCTGTAAAGTTCGTAATAGGTCTTCAAATATTCAGATGGTATTTTATATAAATCTAATGGTGATTTGTCTGCGTATTCCAACCAAGGATGCTTAAGAGCGGCCTTAATATTCATTCGTTTATCAACATTGTAGACCAACAAACTACGAATAAAGTCTTTGGCTTCGTTAGAAATATTTTTCCAGCGGTCGTCAAAGTCCCAAGCTCCTTGTCTGATCTTCGTTAATGTTTCTCTGTCGTTGACACCTCTGAATGGTGAAATTCCAGATAAAAGGATGTACGTTATGATACCGACAGACCACATATCCGCGGCATAATCGACACCTTCGTTGTTTGTGACTTCTGGAGCAACATATTCCGGCATACCGTAGGATAATAACATCAATTTCGTTTGTGTTATTCTTCGAGTTAAACCGAAATCACTGATCTTTAGATCATCGCCACCTGTGTGAGAGATCAGAAGATCTCCAAGCTATCGAAGGAAATTAATATTTAGAACGATGATATTTCAAAAAAACAAATAAATATAATAAACAATTGATCGACGAGAAACTTACTGTTAGACCAAGATGTGCATAGTGATTATCGTGCATATATTCAAGGCCATAGAGTAATTGTCGTATATATCCGGAAATTTCTGCCTCAGTATAATGCGGTTGTTTAGTTAGAACATCTGCTAATTCCCCACCGGCAGCTCTATATTTCGCTCGTTAAGGATTTCAAAAGATGTATAAAAATCTGATTATCCTATCGAAGGAAGAGCGACGTATTTTATAAAAGCCAATTATATTTTAAAAGGATACAGTTCAATGATCAAAGTGACCGATTTGTCGGTCTCGTAAGCATCTTGCAGGCGTAATAATTTTCGATGATTGAGATGATTCATGGCTTCTAACTCGTTATACATAAACGGTTTCAGCTCTCCACGTCCGTGCATAACTTTAGCAGCATAATTTCTTCCAGTAGATCTCTCTACGGCGTGATACGTAATACCTTGAGTACCACGACCCAATTCGTCACCCAAATCATAGACGTCATTGTAGGGTTTATCGGTACGCAATTTAATTTCAGTCTTTCTCTTATACGTTCTGTAGACATAATCGTATTCATTTTCTTCTATGTGTATCATGACCGAATGCGATATCGATCCGGCTATGTTTCTCGCGCTAATCGAATATAATCCCTCGTCCTTGACGATCGCTTCGTTAATTGTTAAAATAGATGTATCCGGTTCGACGAAATGTATCTGAAAGAATAACATTTCAATGGTATGTCTCGCAGTTTACAATTGGAAAATGTATGTAAAAAATGATAATCAACCTGAACCCTCGAAGTGCTAGTAATCGGTTTCCAATCTTTGTACCATTTGATTTCAGGAAATGGAATACCCGTAACACGTGCCGTCAATTGACCAGATTTTCGTACCATCACAATAATTTCTTCGGGTCTTATAATAAACGTTGGATATTCTGCGATTTGTAAGAAAACACGCTGACGTGCCTCTCCATGTTCATTGGTGGCAACGGCCTCGTATATGCCTGCGTCTCTCTCAAGCATTCTGTTGATGAACAGAGTTGCCTGCCCGTTTCTTGTATAGCTTTGATCGTATCGACCGCCAGACTCGATCAATTCTTTATTGAAATAATAGGTCATTTTTGGCTTTGGATAGCCATACACGAACCAGAAGAGACTGCAATTGTGATTCTTTACGCCATACTGAACATCGTATTCTTGACGAAGGAATTTAGGTGCTTGAGCATATTCATCGTAGGGCGGTCTCTCGATATCGAAGTCTTTGGGGAAATAAGGACTGGTCTCTGGGCGAAAATCAATACCAGGTGGCAAATAAGGGAAGAATTTGGGTGGATCGGGTTCTAATTTCGCTCGGTAGGTTTGTGCAAATGGTGAAGGATCGCTGATGCCATATTTATTCTCTACTCGTATACGGAACTTGTAGTCACGGAAAGGTTCTAAATTGCGAATGTCGCAGACACAACTGCGTAATCCGGATCGAGCGGTGAACCAATCACCGTCCGGTAGTTCGCACATTTCTACGAGATATGTCACCGGTGCGCGTGGTCCTAACGGGATGGAAGGCTTCCAAGAAAGTGTCAAATGTCGATCCATCATACGACTAATGATTGGTCTATCTGCTAGGGGCCATGGTATTCCTGTCTTTTGATATTTATCAAATTCCATATACTGTGATACTAACGGTCTCTTTGTACGTGGCTCGAGAGCTATAAAAAACAAAAAAATATTATCAAAAATAATTATTTAAAAGTACATTATACGTAATTTATATATCGAATAGTTTAATTCTTTACTTACAGTCAAAGATCATTTCAGCGGTACATACGTCTTTTCCATGAGGATTTTGTATTTTTAATAGATATGTACCTCCGTCCATTTCATCGACATTGGCTATCGTCAAACGAAGTAAACTACCTTCTTGATCTATTCTTATACGATCAGTTTGCCACAATTTGTCACCATTACGAAACCATTCGAATTCCGGTTCAGGGATACCAGTGATGCAAGCTGTGAACTTTGCTTGCATTCCTTTGTAAACTTCACAATCGCCGATCCTCTTCAAGAATGCCGGTGGTTCTATCTTTTGCATTTTTTCACTATAAATTAAATTACACAAGTTATCTTCTGATGTTAATATTAAAAGGATGTAAATTGCACTAACTTACATCTTATCAATGATTGCCAATTTTGCCGAACATTCAGCTTCGCCAGCTCTGTTAACTGCTTTGCATTTGTAAATTCCACTATCATCGTACGTACAATCCTTAATGTACAAGCAACAGGCATCAGTGTCTCTTTTGATCTTGTATTTGTCATTATCTTTAAGTATTGGTTGATCCTTGAAATACCATGTAACATCTGGCTTTGGTATACCGCTAATTTTAGCTGGGAATTTAGCATCAAAGTTAGGAAGTTGTTGAAGATCCGTGAAATTTTGTATAAAGCTTGGCGCTTGGAAGATCTTTCTGATGTTGGCATTTGCGTTAGTTGTATCTTCGCCGAGTGGATTTGTCAGACAACAAGTATAAACTCCTTGATCATTGACATCGGATGGATTGATCTCTAAAGTTACCTTTTTTCCATCACACGTCATCATCACTCGTTGAGATGGTTCTAACGGTTGTCCGTCTTTCGTCCACGTAATATCTGGTATTGGATTGCCATTGAAAGAGGCACTTAATAATAGTGGTTGGCCTTCCTCGACCGAAATATCTCGTAACAAAGTTAAGAATGCAGGCTTCTCTTGTGGAATGTCCTCTCTCAATTTGCCAACTATATCGAGTTTCGCTTTGCAAGATGCCGTTCCTTCGGTATTTCCAGCTACAACTTGATATTCTCCTGCATCTTCAAGAGTTGCTTTGTCGATGATTAATGCGTGAGTACCATCCGGCTGACTAACGATATTCAAGTGCTTTCCATCCGGCACAATCTGCACGAATTTAGATCATTTCAAATAATACTTAATTGCGTATTATATATGAATGCATATATATATATATATATATATATATATATATATTTTTTTTTTTTTAATTTACATACCTCTTCGCCATTGTGCAGCCACTGGAGTTCGGGCGTTGGTTTACCAATTACTTTCACTTCCAGTTTCGCCGGCAAGTTTTCGACCACGGAAAGTGGTTGAAGACTTCCAACGAAATCTGGCCTCTTTTCTTTTTCCTCTACCTCAACCTTAGCTTCTCCGGTAATGTCTCCGAGTTTATTAGATACGACCACGGAGTAAGTACCTGTATCTTCTGGTCGCACTTTATCGATTATTAGACCAATAAGACCATTTGGCTCGTTTATGAAATTAAATTCTTTTGTTGATCTCAGCGGTATACCGTCCTTGAACCATTGAACGTGAGGATTCGGAAATGCAACGACTTGAGCTTGTAACTTGAGAGGCTGTCCCACGATAGCTTTTACATCTTCCAAAGGCTTTGTAAATGTTGGACTTCTTGTGGCAGCTATAACATATATTCAACATTAAATTATATAATTGAAATGTTAATAGGATAAACTTAGTGAATTTCTTACGCGTGACAGCAACTGCGCAAAGTGCACTTTGTTCTCCCATTGCATTAGAAGCAACCAATTTGTAAGCTCCAGAATCCGCGGGTATTACATTCTCAATTGTCAGTTTCGTAGTACCATCCGGATAATTTTCGATCTGAATATGATCGTTAGGTGTGAGTAATTCACCATCTTTAAACCAAGACATCAAAGGTATCGGGCTACCGTCCGCTTTGGCCTTGAGTTCGAATGGTTCTCCTTCATCCATATTTAGACACTTTGGTAAAGTTACGTGACTGGGCGCTTCGAAAACCATACTTAATTCGCAACTAGTTTGTATAGTTCCTGCGATGCTGCTAGCTATGCAACTTATTATTCCTATGTCATCGGCCGAAAACGTTTTAATGTACAGAGTGCTGTCGATGAGACCCTCGACGTGAGTTATCACTTCGTGGCGTGCATCTTGCATTATTGGTACATCGTTCAATAGCCAAGAGATCTTTGGTTTTGGTATACCGGATACTCGAACTTTCAATTCAATATCTTGGCGATCACCTATGGAAACTTGAGATAGCTCCTTCAAAAAGAGCGGTGATTCAACTAAAAAGAAAAATTAATATATATATTTCATATAATATTATACTTAACAAAACTATCCTCGTCAGTTTTCAAACAACTTACGGTGAGCAGTTAGTAAAGCTTGTGCGCTCGATTCGCCCAAATAATTTTTTGCGTAAACCGTATATGTTCCACCATGTTCTACATTAACATTTTTAATGAGAAGTTTGTACTTGTTATTCCTTCTATCTTCTTCCGTATCAAATTCATTGCCTATTGTCAATTCTTCGTTGTCCTTTGACCACGTTATCTCAGGCTTTGGATTTCCTTTGATTATTGCCTCCCATACGGCTGGTTCGTCAACTGGTGCAGTGAGATCTTTAAATTCTTCGATATTCGGTTGCAATAGAAGATTCAAAAGGGCCTGATAAAAGTCAAATTAATGATAATCCTAAGAATGCGATATGAGCATGGCTTGAGAGGAAGACGTTAAGGACAAAATTTCTTGCTTACGCTGCTTTCAGCTTGACCCCATTTATTTTCCAGCTTGAGTGTATAATCTCCGGTATCGTCTTTTCCACACTTAGGTATATTCAATGTAATAGTACTTTCGGTCAATTTATCCGACACAAGCTTATTGTCCATCTTCCATTTGATTCTTGAATCATCATTAGAAATTTCCAATCCATTGTAAAACCTTCGAAAAATAAAAAAGATTCAATGAAATAAATGTGACATACGTATGTCTAATTATAATCTAATAATTAACTGAGCTTACCAAATTATTTCGGGAACGGGATCAGCCGTAAATATAGCTTTGAACTCTCCATTTGTACCATCCGCAATGTCAACGTCGCTAAGGGGTTCTATGAATCGCGGTTTTCGTAGATCATTGACCGTGCCTACCTCCAATTGTCCTTGTACAATATCTTCACCAAGTTTATTTGTAAAGATACACTCGTAAAGACCGGCATCTTGGAGCGTGGCTTTGCTTAATTCGAGCTCATACTTGTCTCCTGCATTGGTGATACGTATACGTTCTCCAGTTCTGAGAATCTTGCCGTCCTTGAACCATTTTGCATCAGGTCTTGGCAAACCGGTGGTAGTGACCTCGAAGGTGGTGTTTTGCGTTTCAAAGATCATCCGATTCTTTAACGACGATTCTATTATATGGGGTGGTGCTAAATGAGAAAAGAAAATGTTAGCATCCTAGCGATCTTGATATTTTATACGTGTGTGAGAATCGCGGCGTATTAACAGTTCTACGAAACGTTTGCTTTCATCGTGCACAATCGTGAAGAGGGTCTTTTAAAATAAAAGTGGCGATTCGATTTTTTATAAATTAACCTAAACTAGTTCACGCCACTTTTATTTTTTCTGACCTTAATAAAGATATAATAAGTGTTAGAGAGCGCTGTTGAAAGTGTTGATCGTCGTCGACAACGTAAATACGTCCGTCCAGTTAAATTCGATATTCCTAACTTACCTCGATTAATAAGGCGTGCAGTAACTTTGGTGCTGATGGCTCGATTGCGTGCTTTTTCACATTGACATGCTATAGCTCAATAAGATTCTATGGATTCTCATGAATGGGCTCAATCAAATTGATAGCATGGTTATTGATTCTGATTTGATTTTTTCTTATGCTCAATCGATGAGAAAGAGAATCCATTGAATTTTTTAAGGCATTATTGCGTCTAAAGCAAAATGGGTAGATGGAAGACATAATTAGGTACACGAAACGTGGGTAAAAGAGTGCAAGTGAGGGAAGGGAGAGAGAGATAGCGGAAAATGTGCATGCGATATCGATTCACCAAAGTCTGTAATGGCTCGAAGATAAATCGCCGATTACAGTGACTTCCGAATCTGAATTGAAGAATAAATTTTATTATAGTTCCTACGTTGAAAGATGTCCAAGTATTTCGATCGTACCTGATTCCACACCTTGTTCCTTATCGAGAATTTCGTTAAGAACGGTACGCTGTCGTTTAACGCGATCTAGAAGAGCCTCGAGTTCTTCGTCGACCTCTTCTTCACCCACTAGAACTCCCTTTTGTAAGTTTTCTTTCGAGATCGTATTTCTTTCTGCTTTATACGATTCTACGGACTCTGCTTTCTCTAATTTCGAATTCTGCCTGATCAATCCGCTATCCTCTTTTTGTGATTGGCTCAAAGTCATTTCGCTAGCTTTTGTGGAAAATGACTCTTCCTCGATTATCGTCTCGTTCAATCTGGACGGTCTGAGAGGCTTGACCTCGTCCAAGACATTTTTCTCGATTGTACGGCCGTCGACATTCTTGAATTCTTCGGAAGAGCCGTTTGTTAATTTAAGATCGTCCGTTAGTTCGGCATATCGGACGTCGTCCATGCTAACATCCCTGGAGATGGCTTTCAAAGTAGATTCGTCGTCCGATACCGAAATTATCGATACGCCACGATTCACTTGCAGTCTCGACCGGCTATTGTCGCTGGTCTCCGAGAATTCCTCGATGAAGACACCGTTCTGTGCCTTCTGCGGTCCGTTCTCATCTTGCACCGTGTAACTGTAAGATCCTATTTCCTCGACCGTCGGTCCTTCCGAGCTTAACTCCTGAAACTCGACCTTCGTCGCGGTCATCTTGCTGATCGTGTGTCTCTCGTCCGGACCTGTGAACGGTCTGTCTTGTCACAATACCTTCTACTACGATTACACCGAGAAAGAAAAGCTCTCTAACGAATCTATTGTTTATCGTTCGATTCTATTTCAAACTCCGTGGGTTACTCAAGCGACTAATTAACGATCACTTTAGCTTAGCGTAGAGCCATATTACCTGTCAGCGTTGACTGATGAGTCGTCGTTGATGCTACGGTGATGGTAACTTTGTCAGCTTCGTCTCGTACTACCTCAACCTTCTCTCTCTTCAACGCGAACCGACCTGAATTTATTACATATTTTTCGCTACAGACTAGTCTTTAATCTATTGATCAAAACCAGCCGGTTCTTTGATAATTCAATAGAATTTATACTTATGCGGTCATTTATATTAAAGACACGTTATCTTCGAAGCTGCCACTGCCGACTGTTCAGATGTTCACTATGTTAGACTAAATCGTCGACGATCAATGTTAGATGATGTTACGAAACATCGAAATACAAAGACTATCTAACGATGAATCGATAATATTGATTTTTTTCGGCAGAGAAGCAAAATTAGAAGAGTGATGCGAGTTTAGAATCGATGAGAAGTGAATCTCTACGATCTTGAAATATTACCTTCCGGGCCTGATTCTTCAGCTTGCTGTTTCTCCATTTCTATTTCCTCTATCTCAATCTTCTTTGACTTCGTTTCTTCCTCGATCGTTTCGGTGCTTCCTTCCGTTTTAGCTATGAAAGTTCACATACACATTGGACAAATCCATACGATAGGAGGATTTAGGATATAAAAGTGTGATAGACACGTATAACGAATGAAACATGAACACAAAGATTCTCAATACGTCATAACAGCTTTGGAAATGTATGTGTGTGAAATGTGTGTATGTGGCCGTATGTGTGTATGTGTGGATACACATACGAAACATGACTAGGCATGATCAAAAACGAAAAGAAGTCGTCAGTATCACTCAACGAGAAAGGAAAAAAATAACGAGGAGTGTTTGGAAAAAAAAAAAAAAGATAGAAATGTAAAAAGAAAAAGAAACATACGTCGTCTGGTTGACGTGACGTAGGGAAAATGAAAAAAAGAAAGAAGATATTTCTCATCTCGTTTAAAGAGATCGAAGAGTCTTTTGTAACGATGATCGTCTATAGATCTTCGAAATTTCACAGCTTCAGTGTTATTGTACAAATCGAAGAAAAAGTCCCGTAGATACATACTCTTTACTTACACATTTACTTACTTTACGTTGTCAAAGCATGACGATTTACCGGCAGGATTCTCAAAAGATAAAAAATTTTTATACGTGTGCGTGTTCGCGTGCGTATTTCGAATTTAACCTGTTGCGCTGCTACGCCGATAAAACTATTTTTTTTTTTTTTTCTTTTTTTCAAAACAGGTATACTAATAGTGTGATATATTCGAGTTAACTTTTTTAACGCATTATCGTGACGGCCGATTTCTAAAATCGAAAATAAGTTTGAAAGTTCGGGACAGAGCAGCGCTTCAGTATCTTGTAGTATTGTGTGTGTATGTTTTTTTTTTTAAACAGCGCTGAAATAACAAACTGAAGGATCTTACTGAGAACGATGACTTTGCTCTTGCTAAGGACCATTCCAAGTTCGTTTTCTGCCCGAACTTCGTACGCGCCACCATCCGAGCCTTTGACTAAAGTTACCGTCAGATCGTAACTTTCCTTTCTTTGCTTATCCCTAGTGATTTTAATTCTTGCATCAGCCGATACCTCCTGTCCGTCCTTGTACCATTTTATTTCGGGTTCAGGTGTGCCAGATATTTCAACTGTTAATTTTAATGTATCGCCTTCTTTGATCCTTTGATCGGTCAATTTCTTCAGAAGTTTTGGCCTTGTCTTCACGACAAAGTCGGCATGGCATTTATTCTCGCCATATTCGTTCTCAACTTTGCAAGTGTAACTACCCGTCATTTCGGCTTTCACGTCCTTCATGACGAGCTTGTAACGATCACCTTCTTCGATGCGAGTGTACTCTGTACGCTTTTCTGTGATTTCTACATCATCGATGAACCACTGAACGCTTGGTTTTGGATAACCATCGACTTCAACCGCTAATTCGACATTAGCGTCACCTTCGTTGACCGAAACGTCGATCAGTTTCGTTTTGAACCTTGGTACACCGCTTACCTATAATTTTCTTATAATAATATCTTGTACCATTGATATAATTAACAGGATGGAATGATTTGATCTTAACTCGTAACATACCTGGACTCTGGTTTGATCCAAAATAGTACCATGCGCGTTAATCACCTCGGTCTTATATACTGCAGCATCGGTGCCGACTGTACCGGTAATTTTTAACATATAATTGTTCCCTTCTCGAACGATCTTGATACGCTCATCCTCGACGACAATTTGTTCATCCTTGTACCACTTCACTGTAGCCTCTGGATCTGCGTCTACTTCGATTAGCAGAGTCAAAGTGTCGCCTTCGTCAATTACCGGGATACTACCTAGTCTCTTCCTAATTTTTGGTGGGCTCTTTACGGTAAGATTCCATATCTCTGTTGTTTGATTGATCTCGTTTCGAGCAACGATCGAGTAAGATCCAGCATCTTCTATACGAACACTTTTGATCACGAGTTTGTATATATCACTTCCTTCTTTTTCTATTTTGATACGTTCGCTTTCTTGAATCAATTGTCCATCCTTATACCACTTTATTTCTGGTGTTGGAGTACCTTCTACCTGAACGGTCATCGTCAAACTTTCTTCCACGACTGTTGTAGCGTTCGATTGTTTCTTGATCACTTTTGGAGCGGACTTTACGATAAGCTCGATTTCTGTAGTGTCCTCTCCGAGCTCGTTCTTTGCTCTTATCGTATAGACACCAGCGTCTTTTGTCGTTACATGCTTTATTACCAACGATAGAGATTCTTCGTCTTCCCAAAGATATTTTATTCTTCCACCAGCAACGATTTCCTTCCCGTCTTTGGTCCATGTGATATCCGGCTTAGGATAACCCTTCACTTGCAAGTCCAACATTGCAGAACCTCCCGCGCTTACTTCTGATTGTTTTGATTCCGATTCGAGTTTAGGTTTCTCTGGATCCCTCAGTAATTGATTAACAGCGCCTTGTACAGTCAACTCTGCGCTACAACTTATATTACCTGAAGTGATTAAATTTAATATGAATGTTAGAGTAACCTTTATAATATAAATATAATGTATTTTGTATAAATCCGAAATTATAGATTACCTGTGCTCGTTTGAGCAACACAAGTGTATAAGCCAGCATCTTCAGGCTTCACATGTTGGAACACCAAAGCGAGAGTGTCCTCGTTATCTTTGAAAAGTACTTTGAACCTTTCTTCAGGATCAAAAGGTTGACCATCGCGGAGCCAAGTGAATTGAGGCTCTTCACCCGGTTCCAAAAGACCTTCCGGTAATCCAGGAAACATCGGTTTATCTTCTGTCACGGTTACCGTAGCCTCGCAAGTTGCTTCACCGTAACGATTCATCGCTGTGCAGGTGTATTTACCAGCGTCGACTTTTTGTACATCCGGTATTACCATTTCGTAAAATCCTTTATCCGCTTTTTCCGTTATTATTGTTACACGTGCGTTTCTCGAATCGATTAGTGCACCATCTTTATAGCTTTAAAAGGAAAAAATAAAAGAATAATTTTTATATAATAAAAATTGATTTATAGTAGTATTATATAATAAAAATAATAAAATGTACATTATTTTCAACTTACAATTTAAGTTCAGGATTTGGATTTCCTTTCACTTTGATCATGAAACGTAAATAAGTGTTTTCCAATAATTCAGTATCCTTTAGACGTACTAAGAAAATTGGAGAGTTTGCTTCCGCTCGTGCTTTCTTTTCCTCCGGAGTTACTGTACAATATTTCCATATATTTCATTATTAATCAATATCTTTTATAAAAAATAATACTGTTTAAATTATAAAGTAAGTTGACCAACTTACGTTCTTGGACAACCAACTGTGCTGTACAAGTTGCTTGGCCATCCCCGTTCATAGCACGGGCAATATAAATTCCGGAATCTGATTCGTGAACATTTTGTATTTGAAGTTTGAAGCTTTTATCGTCAGACGTTTGAATCACACGATCCGCTAATTTATCGTGCAATGGCTTGTTGTCCTTAAGCCATTGTATCTTCGTTGTCTCGTCGGCCGACACCAAGGTACATTCAAACGTAGCGACTTCTCCGGCTGGATAAAAAAAAAAAAAAAAAAAAAAAAAACAAACAGTTTTACAAACTAAATATAACTCGTAGCAATAATCGATGGAACATTTTTTGATGATGTGATAAGCAAAGTATAGCAATTAGAAGTTTTAACGATATTTTAAGGATCACGATATTTGCAGTCTCGTAATGCTTTTTCTATTTCTCTTGTCTTATATAATAAAGATACTAAAGACAGATCGTTTTGTTTGTGATTTTACATTCACTACACTGAAGAGATTTTTATAAGCATAAGATACGTAAAGTACACTAATACGTGTATTTGATGGTTTTAGTAGTTTTATCAGCTTTTACAACACCAAAAAAATACGTAATAAAAAATTCTACACATATTTCTAAGAGTACAGGACGACAAAAAAGTAAACTCAAGAATACTAGAAAAATAAAAAAAACTTTGTTGCTTACTAATGTAAAAACGTGTACCTATAAAATGCATAAAATTCTACTAATAATGGGATGTAAAAAGAGATAAAGAGACTATTTATAAAGCAATAATGGTTAAGTCTATGAGTATGCTTATTCTAATAAATAAATATTACGCGAAACGTTACATATAAACTTGGAAAGTAACTCGATAAAGATCGATAATAGTTTGATAGAGTATGATGTAAATGAAGTATATGTTGTGACGTGATAGTAATAGAGCTGTGTAAAGTATAAACTTTAGATTATAAAGTTGTACATCTAGGATAAGCAACGAAGCGATTTCAACCTGCAACAACGTGTGTTCGTGTCTAAAAGCATTTTAAATAGCTGGCTATAAGAAAAAAGATAGAGAAAAGTAGAGTGATCACAACGTTGTAATAAAATACGAAAAATAATAGAGTAAAAATGCATAGAATAGTAGAGCATGATGAGAATAGTAGTCAAATCTCATGTCACTTTACCTATGGCGTGTATCAAAGCCTTTTTTGCTCGACTCGCTAGAACAATAAAAATGTATCTTGTGACACGTTGTCGAATATGAAACGATAATGTTGTTTCATGTTATCTAATTCATACCACTTGTACTTGTACCTCTCGTTCGTATAAAAATCTATAACTAGAAAATTGTGTGATACACATCGTGTGATTCTTGTCTTTTCTTTCACGAATAAATATGTACATGATATATCCGATTATTCGTTTAATTCGAACGACTGGCACAATAAACACGAACAAAATTACTTACGTTCAACGTTACATCCTGCGATCGTTTTGAGGAAGATAGGTTTTCCAGTTTCAGTTGTACCTAATGAAATTTTCGCTTTACTATCAGCAGCAGATTCTAAACCTCCACTGGTGGCTGTTTTGTACGAGCTCGAGGTTTCATTGATTTTCTCGCTACCAAGAACGGACGAGGAGATCATTGCGGCACTAGTCGATGAGGATGATTCGACGTACGAAGTGGCACCAGTACGACTGCTTGATACCGATGAATACTCTATTGATGATATATAATAATAACTTCATATACGTGTTAACAATTGTAATTATTAATTTTCGTTGATTATCGTTCTTACCCTCTACGACCTTCGTCGAGGCGCTGAAGCGACTCGAGGAATATCGACGAGACATGTTCCCTTCTACAGCTTTGGTTGCGGTTATTGGATTCGGTGGTTCTGGATTTGATGGATTGTCCTTCTGGGGACTAGGATTCGATGGATTGTCCTTCTGGGGACCAAGATTCGATGGATTGGCCTTTTGTGGATCAGGATTCGATGGATTGTCCTTCTGGGGATTGGGATTCGATGGATTGTCCTTCTGGGGATCGGGATTCGATGGATTGTCCTTCTGGGAATCAGGATTCGATGGATTGCCTTTTTGTGGATCAGGATTCGATGGATTGTCCTTTTGTGGACTGGGATTCGATGGATTTTCTGGATTAGAAGGATTAGATTTTTGGGGATTTGGATTTGACGGATTTGTCGTTTGAAGTGGTCCTGGATTTTCTTTTGTTGCTTCTGGCTTTGTTGGCCCTGAATTCCCTTTTACTGCTTCTGATTTTGGTGCTCCTGGATTGTCTTTGATTGCTTCTGGCTTTGGCGGTTCAGGATTCCCTTTTATTGTTTCTGCTTTTGAAGAATCCTGAATTTGAATTTCCTCTTTTCCCTCTGGTACTTCTTCTAATTGTAAATCGTCTGCTGCGTGTTCCGCTAAAGCGACTAGATCGCTGGCATATTGCCGAATTTCTTTCAACCAATACGCTTTCACCGGATCCTTGTGTGCTATTAAAGTGATGGGATAGCCAGGAAGACTTGGATTGTGTAATTCAAAAGAACGTAAATTATCCGGATGATCCTTCAATTCTACCTCCGGCAACTAAAATTGTACATTATATAATATAAAAATAAATATACAAAATTAAAAATAAATAAGCTATTTGCATTACATACTCGAATAATATCCTTTAGGACGAAAACTGATCTGTCCTCTGAAATTCGTCTAACTTTACAGACGAGAATTCGAGCTTTAAAGAGAAATAGGTACCTTTCTTTACTTTTTCCGTCTTTGTCGATAACTGTATACCACTCCTATGAATATAATAAAAATTAATCCTATCGAAATTAACTTGTGAAGTGTAATAATTATCAAATGAAGATCTACTGACGTGTGTTAGCAATCTACCAAGTTTATGTATATTGCCTTTGTATCCTTCGATATTACTAATAAATTTATTATCGGTTGCTCTGTGAGGAATACCTAGCATCAACTCCAAAGCTTTTTGGAGATCGTCACAGTTTTCACCTAGTCGTGTCGAATACTTCACCAGTTCCTAGAAATATTAAGTATTCGTTAAATAGATACCCCAAAGCAATTTTAATTTAAAGGGGATACATAAGCTATCGACATGAATAGTTGTCATTTTCCACTATTTTTCCAACCTGATCGAGTCGCTAAAGAAAGGATAATCTGCCATGAAGATGACCTGTTTTTAGCTCGCTAAATTCGTACACTTTTCGCCCACTCGTTGTTCACATTACCAAGCATAAAATTTCCAGTCGTATTGCAATGATCTTTCGCAATATTTGTGTTTTGAATATGATAGATGAATGTTGGAAGTTAATAGCGAAGAGTATAAAATAATAAAGTGAAATAAATCGGTATATATATATACATATATATGTATATATATGTATATATATATATATATATATATATATATATATATATATGCACACATACACGAACACGCACACAGTATAGAAATATTAGAATTATATTAGAATTTCTAAAAAACTATAGATACTAATTATTTCACTGTGAGACGCATTTTCAAGGCAACGCAAGAAGTATTCTAGCGCCGTACTATTTTCGTCAGACGCAATAAAATTTAGACGTAAATATATATATAGGACATATATACGATTGGTATTCAGTCATGTTAAATCGTTTGTTACTATTTCAATAAAATACAAGACGTATATTGTGATAAGCGTATCATAGACAATATCTATTTGAAATTGCTTCATGATACATATTTATAATAAATAATCCTCATAGTTTAATAAAATTAATTAAAGATAAAGTATGTTTGCGCACTCGAAGCTATCAAAATATACTATTTGACACTTTTGCAAATCAATGAAAATTACCTTGAGTAGAAGCTGGTAGTCGTTTATGCGTTGTATCGGAAGCTTTAAGTGCTCTGATACGCTCTTGTCGTCACCGAGAGTCTGGCTCAGCTCCTACAAAATACGGTATAAGTTAAAAAAAGACCCAAGCGACTATTGAATTAAAATATTGTCCGACGAACTACTCGTTTGTATAATCGTCATTACTTTTCTCACTAATAAACGAACAATATAAATTATGGTAACACTGAAATATCATATAAAAAAGAACTCGCACACTGATTTCGTAGACTCGAGAAATGTCCTTGATAGGGATTGATCGGCCAAGTTAACGTATTAGATCCAACTGGTCTTGGGAAAAATTCGCAAAAATGTGAAAAATTCTTTATTCTGATCGAATCAACAAGATTATTCGGTGTTCACGTTCTTCACGGTAACTCGACACCGAAGTGACACGAATTCGGTGCGAACACGTGTATTTTTGGACATGATTGGATTGTCCACACATGAGAACTACGCGACTGTATTGACATACGAGGCGCCATTGTCAGATAGGGAACGTGTCTCTGATGTCTTTGCGAGAGAAGAAAATCTCGATCCTATGGATGAAAGGACACACCTTGGAAGTTTGGTCCTAGCCGGTGTTTCGATGTCGTTTCCGTGGTTGCTGGCAAACTGGACCATCGGATAAAACTTCGTTCCTTTCGACAGACAGTCAGTGGTTACCGAGAAAAAGCCCCCACGATAGCTAGTTGGGAGACCAATACGGCCACGGCTATACTTAGACGCCGGATGGATGTACGAACGCTTCGCGGAGTGACCACGCAGAAAAACGACAGGAAGATAGCATGCAAATCGTAGACGTTTTTACTCTTACCCTCTTCTCGCTTGTTCTCGCTTGTTTCTTTCAGTGAGATCATTTCAGTTTCTGTATTTATTCAGTATTTATATACGTGTGTATATATATATATATATATATATATATATACACACACGCGCGCATACATATATATATATATATAAATTAATAAAAGTTGTAAGATTTGAAAAGAATTTTCCAATGCCTTCTTACATAGATCAGACGTTTTAAGAATCTTTAGAAGAATCGAGAATTCGTAAATCTTTTGATCTAAGAATATTGGAAAGAGTCACTGAAAGAAAATGTGAAATACTATCGAAATAACGCAAGTCTAAAGACTATTGTTTTCTTGGCCTACGCGATTACGTAGCTGGGATAAAGAAAGTTCTTTAAAGTTTAGATCTGATGACTAGCCGACAGTTAGATCTAATGATGTCTTCAATAAACACGAATAGGTATGTTTTTCTCGTGTAGTTTGGATAAAGAGAAGTTTCGAAATATGACTCATCGACTCATCAGAATGTTTGTAAAATAATCGTGCGTCTTGATTAATCAATGGTCATTTATATTTCAAGATCAATGACAAAAAGAGTGATAAGCTTTACTTGAAATAGAAATCAGTCTATCTCTGTAGACGATGAAATTTTATAAGGTACCGATCGATAAACTCTCTTTCTTTCTTTCTTTCTTTTCGATCTACGTTCACCATCGGGCAACTATCGTGCGTTCGTAAGAGAGACGAAAGATGTTCGGCCTGTTAAGAATAAACTCAGCTATTTCGGGGACTGGACAGACGCCTGCTTGGCCCCCGCCCGTTATATAATTGCAACATTTTCTCCAATCCATACCGACTCGATTATAGAGCGTGGGATGAGCGACGAATATCGCGTCACCTGTTTCTTCCTCTTCTTCTTCTTTTTCTTCTATAGATTTTAAAGATGTTGTTAGAAGGATGGCATCGGTAAAGTATTTTCCTTAATGCTTTGGCAAATTTCAATGTGATGATTACTTCTAACAAAACTCACGTAATCAAGTATCTTTTGTATACAAGAAGCGAAAAAAAAAACAGACTCGTCATTGTTATTTTTTGATAAATCAAAGAAGTCTGTTTGTTTTTACATTTACATATATTATGTGAGAAACGGCGATAAGTATGAAGATCACTGACAGAGATCATTTGTAACTGTCGAGTTTGAGAATTGAACTCGGCGAGCTTCGATGTCACGGCGCAGATAACGCGTATAGTTTGTGCCAAATAGAAGGAAGTAGAAATCTGTTTTATCGTTTTCACAGAACTAGATTTTGGATCCGTACAGAAACCTGCATTATCATTTTGCTAAAAAAAATTGTACGATTCTTCTTCCACACGATGTCTCATTATTATAATGATGCTTAACGTTATGTTATTAATTTGTTTTTTAATCAATTTAGACTCACCTCAAAGTATTCTCGTACTTGATCGTTCATCTGAAGAAATTCCTGAGCAAGCGGTTCGTCCCGGCAATATGCAACATGTTTGTCGAAGTCACGTTCCTTGGATAAATAATAAAAAAATGGTTACAATCTTTTTCTTTGTATCTTCAATAAGATATTATCATAATGATACTCACCAGTCTCAAGAAAGTTTTTCCCAACATGCGTGGCTGATCCGCATAGTACTTAACACCCTCGATCAACACCCTGCCGAACGATCTAAGTAAGGCCGGAATTAATTTTCATGCCACAAAATCACTCCATGCCTACGTGCCTTTAATTTCGCTTCTCGCGAGACGTATACAGCATACTGTTATAAATTTTTTATAAAAAGGGTATAAGGGTGGGTCTGTGCGCGATGCAAGAAATGCCTTACAATTAGTCACGGGGGATATGGGCTGTGACAATACTCACAAAAGCAAACTGAAATCTTGTTCGTTTTATTCGTATTGTTAACACGAAAGTTTTGTTAATACCGAGATGTCGTCTTTATATCTCGGACAATTTTTAATTTTTCTTTTCTCTTTCTTTTTGTAAAATACATTGTTTACATAAGACTATGTTTTCAGTCATAACATTAAATGTTTCAATCATTTCTTTCAATAATACAAGTTAATAAGAATATCTAGAATCTTTTAAGAAAATTACCTATTATGAATGTTTTAATATTCTTGATCGCTCTCAAACGTAGTCTTACGCAAAATCCTTTCGATGTTACTTTATATTCCACACATGTATCTTTTTTAAATAAATAAAAAAAGAATTGAAAAATATACACACGTAAGTCGATGACGAAGCCACACGTGCACAAAACAACATTTCAAACATGGATTTTCATCCTCTATATACATACATACTGTTTTCCTATACTGACAGTGAAAAATGTAAGTTAATGAGTTTACGTGTACGTGTGCTCTATGAATGATCGTGTGTACGTGCGTTTCATTTGATATGTTTATATGATGCTATACGGAATAACGAAATTTCAGTTTGTTTCATGTATGTTCGTCCATGGTGATGGACGTGTTTTAACGAAAAGAATATTTTTGGGGCGAATTCGTGGTTGAATCTGAGAGACGTAATTGATTGTTCTTTTGGCTGATCGATTATTTGTTCAATCGAGGACTTTACGTACGTATTGTGAAAGTCTGCGATTTGCTTCAGGTTCGTGAAGATGATGTCTTTATTATCGCGAACTATACGTGGAACGTCTGGATTGTCGAGTGGTTTCAAGTAACGTTCAACGACCAATTGAATGTCTCTCCCAAATTCCTCTTCCGTTTCGACAAGTTCCTTAACCACTGCCCTATAAACAATATATCATCACGTATTTTTGGCAATTATTAGAATTTTCGGGAAAAACGTAATAAAAAAGGGACGTACTCTCTTCGATAATGAGAGTCTTCTGGTCGATGATGACCAGCCATGGCAGAACTTTCTTCGCTGAGAGTAGTTTGCATTAGAATGGACATTGGTAGCCATCCTTCTCTTCCATCGGCTGTACGAACGTAGACTCTGAAAAAAGAAAAAAAAAAAAAAAAAAAAGAAAAGAAAAATAATATATATATATCACGTTTCACACAAATGATATTTATGCATTATTATCACTGAAAATAAAGATACCATTGATATATAAACGTATGTACATGCGTCATTCGATAAATTAAAAAAGGGTCAAAATTTATGGATGTCATGGAAGAAATAAATGTACTCGAAATAAAACCAATCTTATCTGAAATTAAATTAAACGTTCGGCAAATTTTTTCCTTCGGCTGAATGAACGATGATTCCCGACGGTGAGAAAGTGCGACGCGTTAGTCACAAGATAAAAATATAATCCGCCGAATCCCACGCATTCGAGTATCTATCTATACTTTGTAATTTTGATGGAAAGAGAAGCAAGCATTCGCTTGCATCTATTCTCGCTGTCGTTAGATGCAATTCCAAGAAGTTCGATTAAAGACATTACTCAAAATAGTATAAGTTCGAAGAGCTCTACGTATTCTTACACAGGCAATACTTGTCGAACAAAACGTTTGAAATTCGATAAAAAAAAAAAAAAAAAAGAAAAAAAAAAGAAAAAAAAACATAAGAAATCGATTTTTCTGATGTAAACACAAACGCTTCTTAATAAACATTCATTTACAATTGTAAAACAATAGGAAGAACTTTATTTCGTCTTGGCAAGTATTTAATTCTCGTTTCTAATCGTCGAAATATAGTTTTCTTTAGAACAGTCATACATTTCCACGTAGATCCGTAGTAAATGGTTCGCAGCTCATTGAACGTCAACGCTGCCAGAATCACAGACGACATTTTAGGTTTGAACCTCACCTTTACCCTAATTTATTTTCAGAACTGGCCGATATTTATCCTTGCGCGGAGTCACTTCTTTTTGGCGAGCTAATATCCCGAACTCCTGCGTCTCAAATATTGTGCAACGAATTTCCTGCGCAATTGACTTCAACCATTAATTTAATTGCTTCTCGCAATTATCTTTTAATAGATATGGAATGCTCATCGTCTTGGATAATTCTATTATCGGATAGACATATTTTCGTATTAGCTAATATTCATTTAAAGACAAAAAGCGTTCTTCCGATGCAGTATTTTTTATTAATATTTTAACTGCATTTTAACATGAGAGTTTTTTCATAAATTTATAATAAATCCTTTCTCTCTCTCTCTCTCTCTCTCTCTCTCTCTCTCTTCTTTTTTTAATTACGCAAAGACAAATGCGACGAAAGAGCAAGTTTAAAAGACTGTCAATTTCTTGTATCGTTCGATGATCGCAACTTTACATAATAATCCTTTTCCCGATAAATTTTTTTCACAGATAGGAAGATCGATTTTCGCTCGTTTTTGGCGTTACGCCGATTACGAAAAGATACTCCTCAAGATATTATTGGTTTAGACATTTATAAATGGATAGTCTTCATTAACGTCGTTATAAATCAACCTTACTGAATATATCTTTGTGAAAAGGAAGAGGAAGTTTGTATAATTTGACTGTTTTTAAGCAACGCCAATGATCTATTCTCGATCGTCTCTCCTTTTACAGTTATCTTCGTTTACCTTACAATTCAAATCCTTCAGTTGTTGTATCTTGAAAATTATCGAAATTTCATGCAACTTGAAATTTATCGTTCGTATGATGCTGCTATAAGAGTTCATTGACCTGAAATGAAACGTTCGTCGTATGCACCTGTCGTTTCTGTGCATAACAGTTACTATTTTGATCGAGCAACACTCGCGTCGTCCTTTCGAGATTCGATTGGCAATTCATGTAGCGCTTAAATTCACCGTGGATTAGTCGTAAATTTGCCGTAAATTCACTGTCCACGTAGTTGCTTTCGCTTCGATCGTCGTAGATTTCCTTTGTGATTGCACTTTTAGGAACGATCATATAAGCTATCAGATCGATAAGTATGAAGATTGCTTTTAACATAATACATATTTCTATTTCTTGCATTACTTTACACAAATTTATTATACTTTCCAGACTTATCCTTCCTTTTGCTTATCCTTCAATTATTCAAGAAGATTCGTAGAAAATCAGGAAGAGTGGAT
Source organism: Vespa crabro (assembly GCF_910589235.1). NCBI lineage: Eukaryota > Metazoa > Arthropoda > Insecta > Hymenoptera > Vespidae > Vespa > Vespa crabro. The sequence goes on from NC_060962.1 coordinate 9,282,665, forward strand.
GCATTCATAAAACAAAGAATGATGTAATCGAACAAGAGGCGTCTATTAACAAAACGCAGCTGTCTAGACTAGAATTCAATTCGTCAACAGAATTTTAACGATGACGCGCCCTTGGCTCGTGTAACGGAGAGTTCGATGAACGATACCTCCTGCATTTAACTCTGTCTTGATATTTTCCTTTTTTTTTTTTTTTTAACTCGTCGTTACGTTATTAATTATTCTAAGGTTTTTTTTTGTTAGCCTTACCTTTGGAGGCTACTGTCCGAGTTCGACCTTGTAATACTTCGTGCTCGCGGATCAGTATACTTTCGACGAGGTCGAATGGACAGCTTGTGTCTTGCGGCCGAATTGTCCAATATACCGTAGATTTCACCAATTTCCAATTCTGGATCCATTTTCATTTTCCTACAACATCGTCAATCGGTCGGTCATAGAGCCACCTTGGCTCGATTTCGATTTATTATATTTTATTTTTGTTTTTCATTTTGGTTAATTCGTTCTTTTTTTTTTTTATGTCGAAGCAAATTTGCACCTTGACGTTTCAGCAGAGGCGATCCAAGCGATTAAGTATGCGGCAATGATTCCACTTGTTACGTTTTTCTTTTTTTTTTTTCATCTTTCATAGCAAATTTTGTTTAGTCGTACACGTTGTTATCGAGTAAAGTGTTGAAATGGATTAAAAATTATCGATACTAGTACAATCACTGGCACTGTTACATCTTTTTGCATGCATGTTGAAAGAAAAAAAAAATCGACTTACTTTGCATGATCGGCGTATTCGAAAGCTTCCACGATATCACCTATGTTCACCGTAAAGCCATCGGTCTCGTTCGTATAATCCTTTACGACGATGTAATTGTCCAATGGTTTCTGGAACAAAAGCATATATTAACTCGTACCGTAATTGTTGAATAAATAGAATTTCGAAGTATTTTTTTTTTAAATGGGAAAGAGAATGCAACGGGGATAAAAGTATTATTGAAAATTGTATTATTTCATAGCTGTCAGTGAAAATTATTCAGAAGAAATGTCATGTCAAGTTACCCGTTCGTTAACATTCTCCTGACAGATACTGCTTAATCTCTTGAAGCTAGGTGTATTTTCCCTACTACCCGAAATACCGAAAGACCTATCGGATCTTGACAGAGCAACGGGAACGTTATCTTGCTTCTGACAGAGTCCATTAGCCGAGCCTTCGAGACTGCTAGTTATCGAGATTGTTCCGGTGAACGTGGACGTCATTTCAGCATCGATATCTTCTTCCCTGGCGACGGGGCAACAGTACATGGAAAAACGATGGGCGGTTGGCCGATTTAATCTGAGAGCCGAGAATACGTGTAACGGCTCGAAATGATGAATACCGTCTTCGTCGAGAACAGTGTAGGCTACTTCTCCGGTTAAGACCGATCTCGAGGCCTCCCTAGGTACAACGGCCTGCAAGCCTTGCTTGAGTATCATAAAGATCGACGTTGGTTTATGACTTCTTCTCATAAGGAATTCCTCCATGGCTAAACTGTTGTCAGCGTGAAGCAACGCCGTTGGTACGTCGACCGACGATTGCAACGGAGCTTCTTCCGGAACTATCATCAGTGCTGCGCTTTCCCTAACGAGAGTTCTAAGGCGTGGATCCGTTCTGGCCAATTCCGGATCGCTGCAGAGCTGTCCGAGAGCGTTCATGAAAGGTGGCCTCTCCTCGGCTAACTTTCTCATAATCGTCAATCTCTTTAACACGTCCAAGGTGACCCTGTCACTGGCCAAAGCACGAGTAGATTTATCATCGCTGATCACGGCTAAAAGGCTACTAGCCGTGCTGGACATTCCAAGAGCACGAGCCAATCCCACGGCTTGAAGTAGCATTTCCCGCACGTTGTTACCCTCGTCGTTCAACAATTCTTTCACCCGTAATTCGCTCGATTCTCGGACAGCTTGGACTATCGCTTTGTGCACCGTCTCGGCAGCTTCTTTCTCCGTTGCTACGCTCGCCACTTCTTCGGATACTTTTTGAAGAACTCGCGAAACCAATTCCGGATCGTTTTTCGATACCGTTCTGAACGCTGGTACGATCAAATCCGTCCCATGTTCTTCTTCGAGAACCATGGACAATCTCTCGAGTACGACGTCGTCTTTCAACGTCTGACCTATTATCGTAGATTTCAATATATCCACTTTATTATTCTTCGTGTCGTCCATCAATTCCAACATAGTACTTTGGCAAAGTTCACTACGATTTTGAGGAATCAGGAGAATACGAAGGACCATGTCCACCGATCGTTCCATGCTCTCGTCTTTCTGACGTAACAACACATTGAACGCCTCGGTAATCGAGGAATAAACCAAGTCTTGTTTCACATTTTCGTTATCGTCGGACGTACCGGATAGCGCTAAAACTGCAGACGCCATCGCTGTTTTAATCGCATCTCGTAGCCAATCATCCCTCGTATTTTCTTTCTCGCCGTTCGTCGTTTTGTCCTTGACACCATTAATCGTGATCGGCGATTTGGTACCATTCGTCAAGCCTTTCACGTCCGATCGATTGCCGTCTCGTTCTTGCTGTTGCACGATGTTTCTCGCCAGCTGTGCCACGGTAGAAACTACCTGGGCCATTTTTACAGCCGCACTGCCGTGCAATCCAAGCTTCTCTGCCATCACCAGGGCTTGCTCTAAAGCTACAGCCTTTGGATCGACGTCCACGTCTACCGCGGGTAAATTTGCAAGTACCTTTCTACCAATCGACAAGCCAGCTTCTGATAATTGTCGCAACATCCTAGCGTCTATGCTACTTTCTCCGTGATACAAGGTATACGGATTGTAATGCAAATGGTTTGGCCTGAGAAGACGCAATTCCTCCGGAGTAACCTCGAATCCTTGAACGGAAAATTCCACTTCGCCTTCCGGCGTATCGGTCAGATCTGGTGCTACGAAACGCGGACCTTCCTCCGTTTGTACGATTTGACCCGATACAAAAGTTATCCCGGACTCTCCCGATTCTACGACCCGTCCTGGCACAAAACGAGGTCCGTCCGGAGTGTCAACGACCTGTCCAGGCACGAAACGAGAACCCTCGTCTTCCGTGGAGATCACTTGGCCAGGTATAAAAGTTGGTCCAACCTTCGTATCAACGATTTGACCAGGCACGAATCTCGGCCCGTCGGCCGTTTCGACGGTCTGCCCGGGAACGAATTTTTGTCCTGTACGCGTCTCAACCATTTGTCCCGGGACGAACTTTGGCCCGCCGCTTGTATCGATCACCTGACCTGGCACGAATTGTTCCCCCTTTTCCGTCATTACTATCTGACCAGGAAGAAAACCATCCTCCGTCATAACACCCGGTACGAATCGTGGCTCGTCTTTTCCACCGCGTACCAATTGCCCCGGGACGATTCTCTTTCCCGTTGGTAAGTTTCTCGAGCCTTCCGGTATAAATTCGACACCTATGTCCGTTTGAACCATATGACCGAAAATTTCTTTCTGATTGAACATCGAACTCGCGTTAGCTGTCTTCGAGTCTATCGGTATGCCTACTGGTCCTGCTTCCGCTAGTACAACCTCGTCAAATTTACTAGCAGCGGCAAATTGAAATCCTTCCTCGGTGAGTATTGTTTGTCCAGGAACAAATATTTTCCCTTCTGGTGTTTTCAAAATATGTCCCTCGACGAATTTTGTTCCTTTTGGTGTGTCTAACGTCATGCCCGGTACGAATTGAAGACCATTCTCGTGAGACTCTTTGATGACTCCAGGCACAAAGTGTCCCTCTCCAGAGTCTTCCGTAACAAATTGCCCAGGAACGAAATGACCACCTTGCGATGTTACCATCGTCTGACCAGGTACGAACTTTGTTTCCCCTTTAGGAGATCGAATACACTGCCCTGGTACGAATTCCCAGTCGTCGGTAGTTTTAACGCTTTCTCCGGGTACAAAAATTTGTTCTCCTTGATGATCCGTGATAGTTTGTCCAGGAACAAACTTCAAACCATCCGAAGTGAGAATGGTTTGTCCAGGTACGAAGTTTCCGTTATCAGCTATTTGACCGGCCACAAACTTTGGCCCTTCGTCGGTCAATACAGTTTGACCTTGCACGAATCTACTTCCATCTCTGTTGTGAAACGTTTGTCCCTGAATAAATTGCACGCCCTGTTTACTCGTTGCCAAAGTTTGTCCAGCGACGAACGATGGTGTCTCTGTGCCATTCTGTTCCTTAACTTTCACGATTTGACCAGGAATTAAAAGTGGTCCATCTGGTGTATTCACCGTGAAACCAGGAACGAATACGGGGCCTTGAGGCGTTTCCAAAGTTTGCCCTGGAACAAAAATGGGACCTATCGGCGTCTCCACTGTTTGACCAGTGACAAATCTTTGAGCACTTTTGATATCCAACTTTAGACCTTTCACTTTGTGCATCGTAGTCTTTTCTCCGCACTTGATTTTTTCCACTAAAGCAGGAATTTCCTCGACTCTGGGAAGACGTTCGAGTGCCGTCTCGCCAGCTTCCGTGAACTTGGCATTTACATTGGAGGTTCCTTTCAAGTCGTTAACCGAAATATTCGTGAGGGCAGATTCTAGACCAGGTTCGGATTTTATTCTCAAAGGTGTTAGTGGTTTCACCATCGAGATAGCCTCGAAACCGCCGGTGTGTTCGGAAATCGGCGAAGTACTCGATAATTCGGTACTCTGATCAAACGTATGGGGTTCTATCTTAATTGGAGTAGGCAATTTATTCGTTAACGGTACACCCTCCGACGAGAACGTGCTCAAATCCAAAGATTCTGGAAAAGCGTCGAACGAATCCTTCAACAGATTTGTCGTGGCAATTATATTGCAAGCCCTTAATCTAGCACCTTCCAAGTCGATTCGTTTCCAGTTCTCAATCTCTTTCTCCTGAACTTCCTCCTCCTTAACGCTTCTCAATCTGAGATGCTTCGTTTTTTGAAGTTCCTCTTCCTCCGCAGCCTTTTCTTTTTCCTCAAAGATCTTCTTCGCATAACTAAGACCCGCCTGTCTCTTTCTCTTGCGTTTCCTGGCTTCAGCCTCTAATCTCTCGCGTTCCTTCAGGACTTCTTCGCTTGGTCCAAGACCGTCGTAAAGATTCTCGAAATCCTTCAAGTTCTTAAAATCGACGGATACATTTTTCCCTTGCTTCAGTCTCAAGAGAACTGTATCGCAGTCTCGAGAGAGCATAACGTCCTTAACATCACCATCTCGTACAGCCGCTTCCAATCTGGCCGGAAAAACTAAACTGCATCTTCGTTCTTCGACCGTGTAAACGAATTTGTGATCTTCCTCCTCTACCGACGGCTTCTTCGTCCTTAAAAGATCTCTCAGAGCTCTTTGTTGGTCATTTTCTCCTTCGAGAATCGGAAACACGTAACGATAATCTTTCAAAACAACGTGCTTCTTTTTCTCGCCGAGTATCAGGCCAGCGGTATAATGATGAGGACCAAATCCGGCGGCATTCGTAATCTTACATTTAGACTTGTCGTGCGAATGAACGCCGAGAAGTACTGGAATGTAATGATGAGTCGGAAGGCCGTAAGATTTACCGGTGATACGACAGAAGCGTTTAGCATCGGCTGGACTGATAGGAGGAAGCAAGGGGAAATAATTCGGCTTGGGAAGGCCCCTGCTCCTCCCCGTGATCCTACAAAAGGACATTTCTCTCCACCTCCTTCTACGACCACCTCTCCAACTTCTTCTTTTTTTTTTCTTTACTCGCGCGATATCATCAATCACGCATTGATTCTAATCTCGATGATCCTCTTTCGACGTTCGTTTTCGGTATTTCTTGACGTAGGCTCTTTGATAAGATCGATCGATCGATCATGCCTTCTTGAAAGATCCATAACGACTCTGCCACCTTGAATTCCAACTTTTTCGAATCTCCGAATTAGATCTCTCTGAGTTTTCTTTGCCACGATTTTTATTGCTTCTCTTGTTTTTCTTGGACTCTTTCCTTTTTGCTACGTTGAAGAGAGGAAGAGGGAGGGAGGGAGGGGGGGGGGAGAGAGAGAGAGAGAGAGAGAGAGAAAGTAAGGGAAAAGAAAGAAGTTACTTCTTCCAACTGTGTGTGTAGGAATACAGTCTGGTGAATGATCTCGTACTGTCTTCTGCTGATTATTTTTATCGTTAATTTTCTTTCGTCCCACTCGTTCGTTCTGCTACAACTTCTCCGTCCTTTTTTTTCGACTTTATATTCGTACGAGCTCGTTAAAAGAAAAAACGAAGATAGAGAGGAGTAGAAAGGAGAAAAAGAAGGAAAGAAAAATTCGCCAAGTTTGCCACACGAAAGTGAAGCGTCGCGCTTTGAGTTTATTTTTACTTGTGCGAAATGCCTATGAGGATTCCGTCGATGTTCTCGCCTTCGTCTCTCTCCTTTTCTCTCTCTCTCCTTGATAGACGGCCAATTCTTTCATTTCCATACGAGAGAAAGAAATTCTTTTTTCATGGCGTTGATTGTGCATAAAAAAGATCTTTCTCTCGATTTTCTCCACGCCCAAATTTTTATATTTTCGGCCTGTATTTTCACTTTCTCCTCTAGCTCCTCTTCTCACTCTGGTCAATCTTTAGATTTAGATCGGCGAAATTGTACCGAATAAATTTAACGACGAGTATTCCCTCAATGAATTTATTGTGTATTTGTCAAACACCATTTAATCAACATTGTGTCGCATCATCTTAGATATCGAATAGTCAAACGTTTAGATTTAATAATAACGACCATTTCCTTTTTCTCGCCTTCCAATAGTAATGGACAGCGATGGAAGCATTTGCTCGTCACTTTTACCGAACCTCACGAAGCAACACCCCCGTCGTCCGTCTATTTTCACGCCAGTGCACTGCACTCTTTCCCTCTCTCTTTCTCTCTACGTGGCTCTCCCTCTCTCTCGCTCTCTATCTCTCTCTGTCAAAAGGCCTTTCCTTGGAACGGCGCGGCGAGAGAATAATTCGAAATGATCGAAAAAAATCATAGGATCACGGTAGACACAAAGAGGACAATAATCTCTTTATCCTGATACGAAAATAAATTTGATTTACTCGTCGTCGTTAAGAAGCAAAGAAAGAAAGAAAAAAAGATTTTTAACGAGAACAAAAGAATATCTCGAAGTTGCTTCGAGTCGAAAGAAAAGAGCAAGAAAATCTTTCGTATTCGTTAAATAGTTCGATTTTGGTTCGATCGAAAAAAATCTTTGCGGTTCGCGCGCGAACGTCAAACGTTTATCTTTGATAAAATTGTGAATAAAATGCACAATTTTATTTAATCTCTTTTGAAAATGGAAAACTTTTCTTTTTCTATCCCTCTCTCTCTATCTCTCTCTCTCTTTTCCTCCCTCCCTCCCTCCCCCCCTCTTTCTCTCTCTCTCTCTCTCTCTCTCTCTCTCTCTCTCTCTCTGATCGTGCTCTTGTTTCTTTGGGCTATCCGTCGAAGGATCAACGGCACAAAGTTCGCGGCCTTTCCGCACAGTCTCCGTTAGTTCGGAATAAGCGTATTACGATTCGCGGCGAACGCCAGACTACTACTCGATGTACGAGAAGTGGCTAAAGAGCCGTTTGCGCGACGAGACTCTCGGCTCCCCACGACCAGAAATAGCTACCCTTCTTACACTTCTCCAATACAACTTCAGAACGGAGTTATACGAGAGTCGGCCTTTTCGTATCGCATCTCGGTCTCTTCTCCTCCTCCCGTTATTCGCCGACGAGGAGATTAAGCGAACTCCTATCTCGACGTGTTACCTTGCTCTTTTGCAATCAAAGATTCCGATTTTCCCGAAATCCCTACAATTTCCCAAAACATCGAATCGATCATTGATGATGTTACACTCCGATACTGTATATAGTTAAAGACGATTACACGAACAAAGATACGGTTCGTACCATTCTTTGAGATTTTCACGACTACTTTATATTATTCGATCGTTGTTTCGTAAACATTTTAGAAATAAGGACAATATTGATGTTAGGATATTTTCAGCCTCTCAGTCGTTATACCCACGTGCATTGAAACCAACGTGTGCCCCTTTTCTGTATTTAGGAACGTTGCGTCATTATTTCATATAAAATAACTCCAATTCTATTTTACGAGAACGTATGTACGTTGACATAAAAATATGCTTAACATTGCATGCATTGAATATCGAAAAAGAAATCGATGCATACAATTGATGATTTTAATATTTTATTGTCATATTCACTGTGTAATAATTAATAATGTCCATAAAGACGAATGAATTTCACACTTTTCCATTGTAATCTCAAGTAAAACATTATTTGTATAATTTCTTGACCGTAAAACAGCCGTTTTGTTTCGCTTTGTTAGTTAGATGGGTCTCAAATAAGTTCGCGACGCATCGTTGGCATACCGGAGACATGGGTGATAAACTTTAGAGTGCAAAATATTGCAATATACAGTGCATTGTATATCTCGATCATGATATATCGAAAATACTTTATAGAGTATGCAAATTTGTTATGAAAGAGTACCGAGAATATTTTGTAGCACGATCGTTCGTTTTGATTTATCACGATAGCCAAGGTTAATTCTGATTTATTAAGATTCTTAACTGGATTGCGGTTTCTATAATTTATATCTGACATAAGTTACTAAATAACGTTATATGGTGGTTAAAATGTTTAGCTGATCGAAAGGACAATTTATATGGCATGAGAAACAGAGAGACAGAGAGAGAGAGAGAGAGAGTCGGGAAAATGACAGGACATTATTCGTCTGATAATTCTTTGATAAATTTTTATTCAGAAAAAACGTAGATATATAACAATCGAAATCACGCAACGCGAAAGCGAATCATCAAATAGCAGACTTTTTCATCATTCAACGGTAAATCAAGATGATTTACTTGCATTACGTTGACGTTAAGTTGCTTCTTGAACGGCTCTATGGGTGGTATTGGCACATCGAAAGAGTCCGGCGATACGTAGATTTGACGTGTTGCCAAACTCAGTGATCTCCGTCCGGATGAGTTCAATATGTTAGCACGACAATGTAATTTATTTTCTTTCTATCGCGAGTTCTGAGATCCTCGAATCATTGGCACATCCATCTTTTACTTTCATCCATACAGTTATCGATCGATCTATCGTGAACCATGCTAAAATTCTTCATATTCTAATTGAATGACCTGAATGATGAAGTTAAATGAAAAAAAAAAAAAAAAAGAAAGAAGTAAAAACTGCAGAAAAGATCAGCCTTCGGCAGCGAAGAATTCTAAAATAACTTTAAAAATTTTTAAGTTGGGTCAAGAGTAACCGAAAATGCAATATAACTGCGACATTGAAAGCTCAGACATGGCTAAAGACGTCGTACTTTCTTCGTTTCTTCACAAATTTTCTGACACGCGAGGAAGGATTACTGGCACGAACTTTAAGTTTTTGACGTCCAGCCAAAACTAAAGAATAATACAAAACGACATTTCTTCTTCTAGCGGTCTGACCGTTTCCCACATTCATAAACACGATCCAAGATCTACGATCTATAATACGTTATCTCGACGATTTTGCAGTTGTTGAAATCGAATAGTTTTGTTGTACAACATACGATCAATCACACTTATCTAAAAGATGCATTTCTAGGAACGTTCTTTCCATAAATCGGAGAAACCGTTCAAAAAAAAAAAAAGTAAATAAATAAATAAATAAAAAAGAAATCATTTCGAAATGAAGCATGAAAGAAAAATAAAAAAAAGGAAGAATTAGAGCTGTGCCGGTGCATCGCGGGAGTAATTGGAATGGCGCTGCCGGTGAGTTCTTGTACTTCTTCCTCGGCAAGAAACTTTGGCATCGAACCAGATATTTTCTATCTAACTACGCGGTGCTCCACGGTTTTAGTTTAATTTAGATGATCCTCCTGTCGTGACGTAATGTATTTAAAGTCTTCTTTTTTTTCTTTTGTCTCTTCTTAATATCACCTACGCCGCGATGATCAATTAGCGCGTAAAACTTTTACGCTTGCACTTCCTTCGTCAAAGTTATCGTCTAATTTTTGATTTCCTTTTTTTTTTTGTTTATTTTCTTTTGCAATTAATCGTTTGGGAACGATCATGATGTATGCGTGCAATCATCGATATATACGCTACAAATCTCTCCTTTATAAGATTCGCTCGGAATCATTTCGCGCGGTGGAAATGAAAAATCGAATGACTTACCCTAAGCGTCGATTGTAAAATTTGCGTCGATCTTCTCTCTTGGATTCTCGATTCGCTCGCTATGATTTTGCTTACTTCCGCTGTGTATTCTGAAAAATGGAACGATGCTTTATAATTCCAATGATTTTTCATTATAGTTTGGTAAAAAGATATGATCTATGCTATCGATAAAAATTCAATAGATATCAAATACCTTTTTTCCTTTTAGAGGTTACGCTCGAGATTGATTTGTTGTAAGCCATTGTATGGATGCTGAATTACGTCATTATTCTGTAATATAAGACGTTACAATTACGCTACATTTTTCCATCCGAATTGAATAATGGAATTATAGAAAAAGTAAAATTTAAAGATATATATTTAAGGAACGATCGCTCGATACGTCGTCACTTTTTCGCGCGCTTTATACTCATTGTCGATATATGTTCAAACCAATTGAATTTCAATAATCGTTACAGTGCTGCCATCTGAAGCACCCGCTAAGGAAACATATATTCAAATTCATATTTCTGCATCTTTCGTAAGATAAAATTGTAAGAGTTTCTTTTTAACCGAATCGCTGGTAATTTACCGACTATTAAAATATTGAAATATGACAGAACGAAAACTTGTATGATTCTGTATTATCGATGGAATATTTGAAATTTAAAAAATCAAACATGAATATGTTTGACGAATATGCGTTTGAATATGTTTCAAACATCGAAAACAAGATATTTTTTGTATGAATCATAGCCTATTAACAAATTGGCTCCTCTTGTCGTTCTTTCGTTATTGTTAGACATAGAATCTATAGAAGATCTATGCTTCGTTACAAACAAGAGATCAGTTGATTGTTTCACGATGATCTCTATCCTATAATATCGTAATTAAGGTTATACGAGATGTAAAAATGAATCGATTGGACGATCATTATACGATACATACCACAGCTAAAAATATTCTATGCTCTTTTTATCTTTCCCTTTTACGTCACATCGTTTATCGTCGAGGTTATCATCAAATTCGTTAATAAATAGATGAAAATATTGTAAAGAGAACCGTATCGATAAAACGTAGACGATGGATCGTAGAGATTGGTGAAAGTGGCGTCGGTGGATCAACCTTTGGTTTGAGCAAAATCTATTTCCGGCACGTAGAACCCGTATTCGTAGCTCCGATTGGCTAGCCCGCTAACCGAAGACGCGGGGTTGGCCGCATTTTCTTGTACTTTCCCGCTAATCGGGTCACTTCCGCCATTGATTTTTACGCACCAGCCGAAAATCTTATATACGGTATATTCGTATACGGACGAATGAAGGAAACGAACGGAATAAGTAAACCGGAAGTCGTTTAGAACAATTTTCTAAACGATTGATCGAGGGAGGCCGAATTTCGATCGATAACGAGGAACGCATTATCGTATAGGCACCTCGTAAACTTAAGATCTTAGAAGCGCGCCCTTTGAAACCATCTAAAGAAAATATATTTGTCCTCAAAATACATACACACTGTTGTGATATGATCGTTTGTTCTGCTGGCATCGGTATGTCACAGCTTTGACTTTATTTGTCACCTGGCACGAAAACAAATTCTTTATCGGGATCACCTACTAAAAGACTATAAGACCTGTACAACCTATTACTCTGTTGGTTCATTCTTTTTTCTTTTTTCTTTTTTTTTTATTTAACAATGTTGCAAGATACAAAAAAACACGACTCGTTGTTTTTCTTTTTTTTTTTTTTTTTTTACAAATAAATAAGTAAACAGCGAAACGTGATAATTATGTGACGATTTTTAATTCTTCCCTCAGCATTAGATTTCATTTTAATCAATGACTTCCAATTCGGAGATTTTCTACGTTTTACATTGGCATGTATCGTGACTTTTGTGATTCTAATGACTAAGACCGGTTTGTTTAGGAAGAGAAGAAGCTAAAAACTTGGCCTTCGTATGACTGGACCCGCGATTTGATTCACTGGACGCTTGACTTTCAGAAACTGTGCCAGGAAAATAGCGCGTAGCTATTTTACGAGGCACCTTGAGCACGTAACACAGAATTTCATTTCGGAGCCGAGTTCTCTATTTATTATGCGATGTCATCGCGTGTCAAGCATTATTAGGTGCAACGAAAAGTTGACTCGTGTACGGAATCGACGCGAGAAAAGTCAAAGTTCGATCGTACGATTCCTCTTGGAGATTATTGATCTATATGTCTTATTATTTATACATACGTACATATTAATTAAGGGACAACTGTTTTTACATAATCCTCGATTATGTCTTTACTATCGTTGGCATATGATAATTAACGAATTAGACTTTTTATACGAAATAAAAAGATAACTCGAAAGGATAATTACGAGTGTTTCCTCGTTAGACATACATGTTTCCAAATCGATCATCGTTGTTTTCACGAACACGTATTGGAAACGAGCGATGTCTTTTCTAATTTAAAAGTAAAAAAGAAAAAAAAAACGAAAAGAGAAAAAAGAAAAAGAAGAAGAAGAAGAAGAATAGAATGTTCAACATTAATCAAAGAGTGGCGTTATACGAAACCTAAACTTTTTTAAACGGTAGACTCATCGAACAACGTGTCGAGAAAAGGCGAGACGATCGAAGGAGGATCCGCGATCTTTCGACGTGCCGTAGCAGCATCGGAGGTAGGCACGATTTTCGAATGCCGCCTTAATGCGTTCGACACTTGCACAACAGACGCGCGAAAATAGCCGCGGGAGAGGGGCTGCTACGACGGCAAAGGATGAAGAAAAAAAAACGAGAGGAGGAGACAGAGACAGAGAGAGAGAGAGAGAGAGAGAAAGTAAAAAAAAGCGTGTCTTAGAAGCGAAGAAGGAAGATAAGATAGGAAAAGTTCGACTCACCTATATGATAATAATCTCTCTTTTCTTTTTATTTATTTATGTTTTCTTTTTTTTTCCTTTGAAGCACTCACTTCGATGCACTTTTCTTTTTCAAATTTTATCAACTTCTTTTTTTTCCTCTCTTTCGTTCGTTAAGGATTAAGAAATTTCTTTCGCGTTTCGTTAATCGGAGAATCGTTTCTCAAGGAAAATAATGAAAAATGATTATAGATGGATATGGAGATGGAATGAAAAAGAGGAAAGGGAGAAAGAACGAGAGAAAGAGAAAAAGATCACTCTACGGACGATCGATCGGATTTATCGTTCGGCGCTTTGCGCTCGGAATCCCCGAATAAATTCACCGAGGTGGTAAGGAAGCCAGCCGGCGGCTATCTCGAGACTGCTACCAATGCCAGAGCAGTAAGACGTCGAGACGCCCTCCACGCTTCTCTGCTACCTCTTCTTCTTCTTCTTCTTCTGCTTCTTCTTCTTCTTCTTCTTCTTCTTCTTCTTCTTCTTCTTCTTCTTCTTCTTCTTCTTCTTCTTCTATCTCAGCTTCGTCGTCATCCTCTTCAACGTTGCAGCTTTTGTCGTTGTCGTTGTCGTCGTCGCCGTCGGCCTCTTCTTCAACTCTCTCTCTCTCTCTCTCTCTCTCTCATCTTCAAAGTGTCGCTCTCAAACTCCCTGAAGGATTCTCTCGATACGCATCCTTTTCCTCTTTTCAACGATCGAACGAATTTCCAACTCGAATGTATTATATTTACGATCTAATAAAATTACATTCGTCTATGTCGAATGTAATTTCAAGCAGCTTGGTAGTTAGCCATTTGATTAATGTGTATCTCGGAATAACCATTTTCGTAACAAACTTACGAGAGAACGTCAAACTTTGTGTCATGTACAAAGTGTCAATGTGAAAACAATCTCTTTAAATAATCTTTCGATGAATGTAATTAATTAGAAAGATCTTTCTTGAAGGATCCATAATCGAACGAAACGTTATGGTTATTTGACCGAACGATAAAGATGGTACGGTTGTACCTTAGCTGGTTCTAATAATAATCAATGCTCCCGTGTCTCCAGGGATTTCACTTCGACGCTGCACCGATACATACGTTGTATTTCGCTATGCCTTCTCCCGAGCCATAATTTCTCTCCGGTACTGACCATCCGTGACTTCTCCTTTTTCAAGCGTGTAGCCGAGTTTCGCCAGGCGCCGATGGTACTTCGACGGATCGTCTTCTCGGAGAATCTATTTGTGTGCAGATTCAATTTTAATACATACATACATACATATATAATCTATAAGAAGAACATTTCCTTCGACTTCTCTTCCTCTGTATAGATTATACACATTCCTAAATCTTATTCATGTACGATTTAGGATCACTTTACGAGTGTGACTATGTATATAATACAAAATCAAATCGACTCCCTTGCAAAAATAATTTCTACGTGTCTATGTATCTATGCAGTACATATTTCAACGTTAGAAATTGATCTAACATCTTAGGAATCAACAAATTTCACGGTGCATTCGAATGCGTCTGTCAAATCGATTGAACGTGAACGACGCTTTGTTTATCACCGTCTGCCATACGTTTCAAGATTGTTCGGTTAAATTGGAATTTCATTGGTTGAAATGTTTACACGTGCAATTACGTTAATTGCATAAAAATAATTAATGAAGTAAATGAAGCGAAGATAATAATTAATTAAAATGACGGATGATAATCCATTTGGTTGCGAGAACGTCGAACTCGCTTTTCCTTAGAACTAGTAAATATATATATATATACCTCGAGGTACAACAGTGGTAGTCGCATTAGCGAGGGTGGCTTAATGCATCTCTTTCACCTCTACCCGTTGACTATACGGCTAATTGTAAGTACGATAGCTCGGTGTATGACATTTATACGTAATATTCGACTAATTGAGGCCGACGCGTGTACTTGGCATTGGCCCAAGTCGCCTTTGATCGTACATAGTGGATCGGTCGGTAGACTCTACGAGCGAGCTGTATATATAAGTACACATGTACGGTTTGTGCGACGAAATTAAGCGTCCTATCCTCACTTCTTCTTTTTCTTCTTCTTCTTCCTCTTCCTCTTCTTCTTCTTTCTCTTCTTCTTCTTCTTCTTCTTCCACTCCTGTGATTCCTGACATTCGAGCAGTTTTCCCTCGAAAGAATGTTTACTCGCCGAAATGGCCTTCGTCTGCGTTAACAAATTCTAATTTGTTTGATATCAGACACCATTTTTAATAGGAGCTATAAAATAAAAGCATAACGTTAACCTTCTTATCGTATAGATCGTGACGTTCTGTCATATGGAAACGATATAGGAAACGACAAAACGCCGTCGTTTTTCAGTTTTGAATCAATGGCCACGAAACCGATGATACGATTTGTCAACCTCTCGGAGGAATGCAGTCAAGTTTGCTCAGGTAAATCGAACCTGTCAATTAATTTATTCATGGTTAAGTTTGTAAATAATATCGGTTAATGGGAAAAAAAAAAAAAAAAAAAAAAAAAGCAGATTTGTCACGATGATCGCACTACTAGTTAACGTGACTTGCATCCGGGACGATCTTAAAAATAGCAGAAACGTTCGATCGAGGGAAGCCAATCTGATCGTTCGAAATACGAGAAGAGAGAACTCGCAAGGGAATACGGATTTGAAAATGGAAAGAGCTAGGATCAGAGGGACTCGAGAACAAAGGCAACATGAAGAAAATTATACGGATAAAGTTATGAACGTCAATGAGACGACACTCTTCGAATCGCAATCAACTCAGATCAGCAGACTGGCAGAGAAATTTGCTAACGACGCTCTTAAGTCTTTGAAGATGCGAGAAACCATAAATAAACTCGTGAATATTGACTCTTCTCGGAACAATAAGGATAGGTATTCGTTAATTTTCATGGAAGAAGACGTCGCACGGAAATCTAATTTAAAACCAAATCATTCGAAATCTTCGAAGCATAAAGGTAAGAAGAAAAGAAAATGGAAGAGGCATAGAGGTCGACGTAAACGACTGAAGAAACATCGAGAACCTCGATGGTCCAAAAAGGCATCCGCTAAGGTAGGTAAGACTCCATTATAATAGTTCATATTATTGTGCAAAGTTCATTATCGATATTTCTACGTAAATTTCATAATACAATATTCTGAAAACTTAAGAGTTTATTCATTCAGGCAGATTACGACTCCAAAAGAAAAAAGACTCTCGTAAAAGGGAAATCAGTTAAAGGGAAAATATCTAATATTTATCCTAAAAATAATATTAAAAAGGCATTGGATCAAAAAGTATCCGATGACGGTAAATTCGAAATTGATAATGTAACAGTCATTATAGATGCAGATGATTACATTGATTTGACTCAATCCACAATTTCGACAGCCACAATTGCAAATGCAATTACGAAAACAGATAATAAGAGTGAACGAGACGACGAAAAGAAAAATATGATA
Organism: Vespa crabro; assembly: GCF_910589235.1. Taxonomy (NCBI): domain Eukaryota; kingdom Metazoa; phylum Arthropoda; class Insecta; order Hymenoptera; family Vespidae; genus Vespa; species Vespa crabro. The sequence continues at coordinate 9,299,129 of NC_060962.1, forward strand.
GATCGATTAATGAGGACTACTACGAATGATCCAATGAAGAAAAATTCTGGCGATCAAGGAGCAGAATATGCCGAATATTACAACGACATTGATGAATTCGAAGAGGAAATAGAAAAATATCCTCGTGCTAGATCTGTTCGTCAAAGTTATACAATGTCTTCTCCATATAACGACAATCCAGTATACTTTCAGTCAGAACAATTGTCCTCGAAAAGAAAACTTCAAAAACTCAGATCTAATCGAAATTTGAATGACAATTTCTATACATACAATGAAAATGTTCAAGAATATCAAACTGAAAAGGATCCAAAAATGGATCAAGAAAACTTCGATACTAATTCATTAATTCCAAAATCAAACGGAAATCAATACACTTTACCATTAGATACAGATGAAAAAAACATGTATAATAATTATGAATTTAATTTGGGAATATTGCAATCGGGACAAGAACAAAACTATCCAAATAATTATGGTTCATTGGTGCAAAAAACCGATGAAAAATATCTTTATCCCTTAAGTGATAATAATCAAGAAGATCTAATGAACAATCAATTTCAATTACATTCCGAGGAAATTCCTACACCTCGGATCAATGACAACGAAGGGAATACGATTGAATTAAAGAATCCTACAAACATCTATTCGGAACCATATGAAAAAACTTTCGTTTTACCTTCGGAACAACAACAATTGCATTATATCCCAGTGTACAAAAATAAGGATCAAGGAAATCATTTATATCTCGTGAATCCTTCCAAAACTCAAACTAGAATGTATAATGAAAATAGAGCGGATACGCTAATGGATATGAACAACAATTTGTACGAGCCTTTGCAAAAGGTAGTTGATATTTCGCCTAAGAAACATGTTCAACCTGTAGAAAGATTCTTAAATCCCGTTTATCTTGATTCCGAGGGAAATGGGGATAAGAAAGATGAATCTAAGGATGCGATGACGTTGAACCAGCAAATGGCTAGACGTGGACTTCAAAAGGGAGTTAAGAATATGAAGGATAAATCGAGAGTTTATAACCAGTCACCAACTGTAAAAGAAAAAGATAAATTGGGAAAAGAATTTATAGAAAGTAAAAACGGTATTAGAAATCGGAATTCCGTTGAGGAGGACGTTGCAAATGTGCACCACGTTAATATCGCTGTTACCGTTAACGAAACGAAAGAAGTTGCCGATCAGATACTCAATAGAATTGTCGATGAATTAGAAGAAATTAAAATGGATCATTCGACAGATAAAAATAATGAAGGTGTATATACATACATATATATATATATATATATATATATATACATATATATATACATATATACATACAGTGAACGTTCCTCCTAAAGTAATTTCATAAAATTTAATACGTTTAAGTTGAACGTGTTCTTTTTTAGGTCTACCCTGCAAATTGACAGGATCATGGGTGACAAACAAAGCTGGAGTGAGATTAGATATGAAGGTTTTAAATAAAAGTATAATAGTCACCTTGGCAAATCTCATATCTCAACCTATACATGAAGGACTTCTGAACACAACGTGGAATGTAACAGGACATGCGCCATTTAGACGTGGTGGACCATTTTCCTTACTCGCTTATAACAATCGTACTAAAACTTTAGCAATTTTCGTCGGCAAGTAATCGTATAGAAAATTCCACCTAATAAATGACTTCTTAAAATTCATTTATTAACAATTAGTTAACCACAGGTTCTTGCAAAGTATGTCAAGGAATTGATACGATTCAGGGTGTTTGGTCGGTCGCGCATGAGCCAAGAGATTGTCGAAATTTTCAAATGGCTATTGGAATATTTAATGATATATTCCGAAGAACCAAACTTCTGTCAGAGATAAAGAAAAAAAAGAAGGCTATTCTTCAGAATATAATAGGAAACAATACTAATACAACGTCAAATAACGTTAATCCGAAAAATAAAAACTATTCGTAAAAGAACTATTCGTAAAAATACGATTATTGTTATATACTATTATATCAGAAAATATATTGTAAAGATTTGTAATAAATTGTTTATTGGAAAAAGAATGGACCATTTTCTATATATTCTTGAAACTTTGTTACTTTTGCATATTATTATCCAGACATTCACGCATGACGTCGTGACCCTGCACGTTTATCTGTAAAAAAAAATATTATATACAAGATATAAATTTGTCTGAAATAATTGTAAACTTATTAATAGTCATAGCTTATTACTCGATCGTCAAATTAATTGCCCAAATAATGACCTAATTAAATGACCTAATTGAACATGACAATAAATAAGAAAATAATGATTAGACGAGGAGTATGAATACTGCGCGCGATGAATACTCATCCCTGGACTGTGAAAGACTGCGCAGTAGTGTTACCAAGCATCGAGATATCATCAGTGAGTCGAAGCGTCATGGTGGGGGTAAGAGCGTTACGCGCTCATTAAGTTTCATTATCAGTATATATATATATATACATCACTATAATAAAAATATCCTCGATATAAGTATTTGTTTACAATATAATACTATTGAATTTACCGTTAATGAACCTATTTTTTCATTTTGCGTTTGGTCTATAATTGGTAGCGTTATGCTTTGATCATTGTCACCCAATGCATATTCTCTTATGTTAAAATATGCATACCTAAGTAGACATAATGTTATGATTACTCGAAATTATTTATGATCTTTCTATTGTTTTTATCGTTTTACCCGATTTCCATACAATCTTTAATATCCGTTTCTTCAGGAAGTGGTTCGCTCACTAAAATAAATTTAATGTTTGGATTGATAGATTCATTTAACATAGCTCGCAATGTGTTCCTTTCGATCGAGTGATGTTCCTCGTCTATCGGAAATACTGTAACACATATAAAATATTATTTCGTTTCTTTATATACATATTGATTACTCGTCGATCTATGACATTACTTTTTTTAAAATTATAAATCAATGGCTCTTCGGCTGTCTTTGGTTTCATTACTGATTCTGTTTCCATATCAGCACCACGATAACCGAGAAAAGAATATTCCAAATAAAGCAAATGAACCTCAGTGTCGAGCATGACTGAACTATTTTCAAATAGAATTATTTTATTGATCTGAATTACGATTGTATCCTTTTCCAATGGCTGAAATTTGATTATTCAATTAAATTGTTTTACATTTCCCTTTAAACAAGAAATTTTAATGAGAATCATTACGTATAATAAATATGAATATGTTCAGAGTTGCGTATGTATCTACATAATCTATCATGTTTACTCTGTTAAGGATAATTAATGAAGTAACTTCGTACATATTTTTTCAAAAGATCTTTCTTGTCATGCTCATCATCGGCAACATTTCGTGATTCTGCAAAATTAAATCTAATGCAAAGTTTCAAGAGAAAGTTCTGTATATAAACAAGTCGAGCTATTTTTAATTACTATAAGTTTCGGTATAAGCGAACGAACTCTTTCGCTTATATTCTTTCCAATTGTTTTCTTCAAACACTTCTAACATGTCAAGATCCGTGCTATTCAATTCTACATCATCGTGCTGCTTCTGAACACGTTCAAAATTTTTATAAAAATATTCGATGTTGATTCTTCACAAGCACATATTTTCCAAATATAAATCTTACATGGGAAATAAAAGAATTAAAATCATCGATGTTCACTTTGTCTGCCTGAGTCACATTATTACTCTCTTCTTCCATAGTTGCCCATCTTGCACTGGATATCAAAAAGTTTTATTATTTTATTTTATTAAAAGCTATTGAATGTTGATTCGATAGAAACCATTTCAAAATAATCTTTACATTTCCTTAGATTGTTTCGACAGTAACATCATTTCACTGTTAAATGATCCATTTTTGATATAGGTAGTAGGTTTAACATTGGTCGAGTTAATGGTTGGATTTTCAATTTCTTTCTTACATTTCTTTTTTTCGTTAATATTTGACATTGCTTCTGCATGTATATCAATCGTATTAATTCAATTAATTGATACATATGAGTTATGCTCGAATTTGTGGGAACCTACGTGCAGTGTCATTAAAGATTGTTCGATATTCTTTATTTGTTTCCTTCAATGTAGAAAGATCCTCTTGAAAAATCGCTTTCTGAATCTGTTGCATTGGTGGAAGCAAGCCGCACTGCCTTTTGAATGCGTCGACCTGCTCGACATCACAGCTCAATCTCACCCACAAGGATAATTGTCCGAAGTTCATGCCGAGTGTACAAGATATAACGCTATTCATAGGCGCGATATAATGTAACTTATTTTGAGGATAATCAAGTATATCCTTGATAGACAATTTTGCTTTAGCCACAGCGTAAGTCGTTGTATTCTGTTCAACGACGTTCGCCTGAAAGATGACATATTCCGACAGAGCGCAATTGAAGAACGTAAATAGATCCGGTATATGATAAACGAAGGACGAATTGAAGTTTAACTTTGGATATTTCAACGTTGGCGTACAAACTGTCTCTTGACCCCAGATATTCCAACTGATGAATAAGGACACGTTGGAAAGATTCTCCTCTTGAAAAAGAACTGCCGCTGCCTGTAACGATATATATATATATATATATATATATATATATATATAAGGATGAAAATTATAATCGGGATATTGCCGAGAACGCTTTCCCATTTTTTACTAACAGATGTAGCAAGCTGCAGAGAGAGAACATGAATTTCCACAAGACCTTGACCGTTTGTAATCAATAAAGGCGTTGAACTCGTCGGATATGGTGGTAGATCTACACATTCGGTTGGACACTTAGGATTGCAGCGTAACTCTTCTTCGTTTTCTTCTAACGGTTTTATCTGATCTTCCGTTCGGCATGGCATGTTGCATATACGAGGTGATTTCATTGCTCCCATGCCTCGTAAATGGCCCAACATGTTATTCACCTTTTAAGTGGATTAATGATAAATAAATCATATCGATCGTCATATCGTTCATCGTCACATCTTTTTCTTACACGAATTTTCTTCGTATTTTTCAACCAACATTCATCCAAAAGCTCTTTACATCTATCCAAATGTTCGGTAGCAAAAGCTTCGTTCTTCTGCGTTGATACATTCATCTTCCAGGATTCGAAAGAATTCATGGCGTCATTTATATAACTAAAAGATTAGCATATACGTTGTCGATTAATTAATATCTTATCGAGATAAAATAAATAAATTTACCGTTTGGTATAAGCTGTGTCGGCGATTATTTTTGCACATTTATTATCACTTCTTTTTATTGGCAACGAAGACGAACCTTTTAGATCCTGATTTCTTACATTATCTCTATGTTTTTCATAAGATTGCTTCGAATAATTGGTACAACAAAAATAACCACAATCTGATTCTGCGTGACACTTTTTCAAATTGGTACAATTACATTCGCCGGTCTCTGTAGATCTCGTCATTTGATTTTGAGTTCTCGTAACGTTTGTTTTAAAGTTTCTTTCTTCCGAATAATTACGATTTTGCGATTTATCTTGATTAATGAAACAAAGCTTTTTCATGTTACAATTTTGCATATTTTCCGAAGATAGATCATGGCTGTCTTCGTATTGTGGGTTTTTGAAGATCAGATGTTTGCTTAATTGTATTCCTATATCAACCTGCCGATTCGTTTCATCGTTATTGTTAATATCCGTCTGCACGTCTTTTATTAATTGCTTTTCATTATATAAAAGCGGATTTCGATACAAGCTAGTTTGTTCTTGAACGGGGATTAAAAAATTCTTTGATGAAGAATATTCTTTACGAAGAACATCGACGAGCGTTGCGAGTAAATTCTTTAAATCTCTTGTTTGAACATGATCTGCCACATCTGCGTCTCTGTAATATAATCTGGTGATAATTTAAAATAACAGATGTTGCTTCGTAATCGTTTTGATTATTGCCGATGAACTTCATAATTATATTCATGATATATTTAAGGCATAGGAAATACAGGATCGTGATCGAGATATTTTATTCATAAGAAAGTATCACGACGAAACCGTAATTATATTAAAAAGCGAAAAATTTGCATTCCAATATCTATCGTACAAAATTCAATAATTTGAAATATAATAAATATAACGCAAGACAAATATTTTTCTAAGGTTCTGACAGTCTCTTTATATTCTTCCTAACCATCTACCTAAATGGAAGCGCCAAAATTGTTGTTAGTATATATGTAAAAGACAATGAAGGCACTAACTGATTGGAGAATCAATAGTGTGTGTGTGTGTGTGTGTGTGTGTGTGTGTGTCGTATTGTTTTACCTCGATTAGAATAATAAGGAACACCGACTTGTTAGGCCCTGATATATTCCCTTTATGTTAATTCTATAATCAAGCCTTCTATCTATTGAAGTAGTTCGTAAAAAGCCTAACTGATTGATCTAAGAGTTTAGAGTCAGTCAAAGATGGCTACCTACTAACATATCTATCTTTCCACTCTTGACTAACCAAACAACGTATGTTTCCAGCGGGACCATTTATAAAGGTATTCGTCGACAGCGTGGCAATTCTTTGTCAGCAGTTAGAATCACCAAAGAGCAGCTTTTCAAGGGTGACCACTTGCCTGTGTCTTTGGCTAAAGTCTTGCATGGCTTCGCAATCGACCACAGAAGGAATATCCGATTGTCCGATTCTTCCTGCTTTCAATGGCGTACTGATCTGCGCTTGATCCAATAATTTCAACATCTTTTCGCGCGACAAAGGATTCTTTTCTTGTATCATTTGATCAACCTCCTGATGTTTCATAATCATATGTTCTTGTGTCGATGATGGCTGATCCGAAGAAGTCATCATTGAAGTACCTGCTTCTTTTGTGTTAATAGAAATTGAACAAGGTACGCAGTCCGTTTGTACGCACTTGTTCAAAAGCTTACTATCTTGCCGTATCGTATTCACACCTTTTTCGAGGTATAGAATCTTGTCGAACGTCTCACAACATTTTTTACATCTTTCAATTGCCGATTTCATATCTTTGGGAGTATTTTTAGCTTTAGCAGAATCATTAGACGATTCCGTTTTGGTACTTGATTCATGCTTTTTATTATCATTTTGAATGATCTATCAAATATGAAAAATTAAATATTAATATGTCATTGAAGAAAATTCGATAATTTTTAACTCTACTTACCGCTAATTGAACCGTTAGAGTGTCCATATTTTTCTGCAGATACTGAAGTTTCATTAACAATTGTTCATTAGCAGTTTGTAGAGCAGCAATATTAGCTTGTTCAGTACTAAATGCTACTTTGAAACTTTGCTGATCGGTAAATTGTTGCGTAAACTTCTTTTTCAATTCAACATTTTCTAATTCGACTTGCCCATATTTGGAACTCAAAGCGATTAACTCGTTATTATGTTGTTGCAAAATTTTCATCTCATTCATTAAATCTCTTATTTGTTCATCTTTTTCGCGTAACGTTAATTGAGAATCTTTTGCTTTTATCATCTGTCCATCGATACCGGCTATTCGTTTCTTCTCTGCCATTAGACAAACTGTTATTTCCTGATTATTTCTGGAAAAATTAATTGCACGTCAGTAAAAAAATATCCATGATAGCCCTAATCATCTAACATTCCTATTATACAATTATTCATAAGTGGTGTAATCATTTTTGCTTGCATAAATTATTCATATTAAATATATATTATTAAATATCGTTGATAATTAAAAGAGTGTAATGTAAAATGTGTACTTTGTTGTCTCCTCGAGGATTTTTTTGAGGTCGTTGATTTGTAGGTTCAACGACTCGTTTGTATTCTGAGCAGCTATCAATTTGTCGCTCAACTGTTTCATTTGTCGCCAAACCTTTATATACTCGATGTTCTCAACTACTTTCTCCCTCTGATTATTTACCATATAAGACTCTAGTTCCTTCTCTAATTCCGTTATATGAGACGACATTTCTTTTTTTTGCGTTTCTAATTCCTATTAAAAAATTAATTTTCATATAACCAAATGCAGGAAATAGCGGCATTCCATGGTTTATTTCGTGCGCATCATGCTAAATCACGTCGACAGTTCTTAACTTCGTTACCTCGATTTTAACAAGATAATTTTGTACGTCGTTGTCGTCATTTCGTATCTGATGTGTCTGAACGATGCATTGGCAGGACGGGGCCCTTATACGACTGTTCTCGCTGCGACAAGTTCTGAAAGAAAAATCTCGTGTCAATGATCTATCGCGATCTATACCGAGTGAATCATAATAAAGGAATTTAGTCTATTTACACTTTCTACGCACATGAGTCCCGAGGATGGTCTTGTGTGGGGCCGACGGCTTCTCGTTGGTGACACACCGCTCATTGTATGACTCAACAGTTGATTCCTCAGTACGGATAATTTATTTTTTAACTGAAAATTCATTCGTTACTTTTTTCTTTTATCGACCATAAAATAAATCGTAAGAAAAAAGGCCAATGTCGACGCACAACGCACATATTTTCTCTTGATTTTAGAATTATTTTTGTTCACCTTGGAATTCTCGACCTCGAGGGCCGTTATTTTGTTTTTATCGTTGCAATCCAAAGAAACGCACGCCCTTGGGTTAGCGGCTACTCTCATTAGTTTTGTAGCCAGTCGCTTGATCTTGTCTTCCTGATAGTTGGATAACTTTTTCAATTTACTCGCTTCCTCGAATAATCGCAAATATTTGTCCTCCAACTGACAACGATCGAGCTTGCTCACCAAACGACGTTCCCTGGGATCTAACGATTTTACGTTTATTTAATAAATTTTTCTCAAGATTTATTGCATTAAAAATTATTAAATACATGTGCCATTACAATGTTTCTATTTTATTTGAATGTAGATAACAAACCTATAAGGCTACGATATGTCTCGATGCAAGATCCCTCCTTTACGGGCAAAATATCTCGATTTGGATCGTCCGCCATTTCTTCAAAATTTTATCATACTTTCTAAAAAAAAATATAACATTCTTTTTATAACAATAGGATAAATCTATTTATAAAAACAAAAGGTAAAGCACAATTGTAAAACGTAATAAAGAAATCGATATAACAGAAAATTGCATCGAACTGGATTTTTTTGAAATACCAAACGCCATTTAAAATTGGCGCGTGATTCAAAAAAAAAATTGAAAAGCAATTACGCACACCCTATAAACGAATATGCTGCTGAAGAGGTAAACGAAGGAACAAACAAATATTACGACGATATTTAATATCAGAAGATAGATAGGAAGATAAGGAAACGGAGAGAGAAAGAGACCACGCCTGATTGTGAACACGTGTCGAGTAAACTTACGAAGACTTTCCTTGACTTTACGATGGTTATAAACGGTCAAGATTTCTCGAGTGTCCCAGAATTGTTAAATCGTCATCGAGGATCTCGTATATTCTTCTTTCAAATTTCGCGCCGTTTTCCAAGTCTTGGAAAATCTGTAAGGAAAAAAATCCTTTCCGTTTCATTCATTTTATTTACTTTTACTTATTTTGTTTACTTTATTATTACTTGTGAACAATGTACTAGTCACGTATAACACTGTAAAAACTTGTATAATATATTCCCTTTATTTTTCCCTTTTTTTCCCTTTATTTATTTACTTTGTATATATATGTATATATATATATATATATATATATATATATATATTTATATATATACAAATATATTTAACAATTGTTCGGCTCATACCTTTAATAAAAGTTTGAACAAAATGAGACACCCAATATAAAGATAAAAAAGTACTCGCGGACAAACGATTGCTGATTTGTCGCCATAAGAATTTAAACTGCGAGAACATTTAATGATTTTATCATGTCGTTATTATCGTTGAAATATTTTTACACGAAATAACCAAAAAAGAAGTTCAAACGCACATTACACACGTTAGAATGCTTTTTTCGAGTATCGAAACAATGTTAGTCACCTCAATATTAATCGAATAATCGATTTATTTCCAATAGAACTGATCCTATCGACTTTGATTGTTTATATACGTATTATAGACAAATTAAATGAAATAGTTTTTTTCTTTTTATAGATTTCAAAAAAACGACGATGTAACGAAGCGCAATGAAAAATTTTAAAGAAGAATCTTTCGTAAGTAAAGGAAGGGCTGAACGTTGTGCGATTGAAAGAGAGTAAAAGATAGTATGTGTATGAAAGAGAGAGAGAGAGAGAGAGAGAGGGGGGGGGAGGGAGGGAGAGAGGGAGGGGGCGGAGAGAAGAGGAGAGGAGAGAAAGAAAAAAAGAGGAAAAGGAAGGTAATCGTGTTTCCTCGTCCAGATGCGTCACGATTTCGAATCAGAATCGAAAGAGAGAGAGACGGCGGTGGTCACCGGGTATATGAGAGAGCGCTAGGGGAACACGTCAGCTCAACCTGCACTGCACGAACCTTGCTTTTGACATCGGCGGAGTGTGCGTGCCAGTGGAAAGGTAAGATGGCGGCGGACGGAGATCTGATCCCCGATCAAGAAAAAGTACGAATAGTTTCGGATTTTATACTCCACTCGCCACCGGGCGAGTTCAACGAGGTTTTCAACGATGTCAGGGTCTTGTTGAACAACGACAACCTGTTGAAGGAAGGCGCGTCCGGGGCATTCGCTCAATACAACAAGGATCAGCTCACGCCTGTTAAGGTACATATCCTCGTACAACACATACAATCGTTCCATTTCTCTCGATCCTTTGGTATACTTTCTTTTTCTTTTTTTTTTCTCCCCCTTTTATCCGATACTCGTTTACACGATCTCTCGTGTAAACGTAAAAGAAGGAAGTGTTCCTTTCTCGAAGGACACGAAGAAGATACATGTCGCCTCGATGCAAGATCGTATTTCAAAGTGGAATACGACGGTGGCTGTTTGTGGCATCGCGGAGCCTGAAATTTTTACCGATGACGTTGACTTTACACCGAAATCTACATACGACGATTCCTTTCTACAGTTCTTACGAATGATATTGATATTATTTTTCTGTGATGCGTGGATAAAAATCGTCTTGACGAGAGGGACATTGGCGATCTTGCTAAAAGAAATGTGTACTTTTTAAAATAAATTATCATTATTTCATTGAACATTTTATGCCGGAAAGACGTAAAAATCCTTCGAGGATCATTTTTTTCCTTTTTCTTTTTTTTTTTTGTTTTATCAAGCATCGAAATACTATTCTGTTTGAGAATTTTCTTTGATTTAGGTTAGGAAACGATCTAAGCCTTACATGCTTTCCTAGAGCCATCTTGAGAAGTCGATATTTCTTTAAATATTAATTTTCATTTTTAACAACATTTTTGTCTTGATTTTATATTTCCTTTAGATAAAAGGAAACTTTCTCACTATTTAATCAGATTTCATTTCGTTTATATGGAAATATCTTTTACTTTGTTGGTCTAACTCATAGAAATATCATTTTTGTAGAAAGTTTTGTATTGTAATATTGTGTCTTGATTGTTTCCTACACTTGCATTTATTATATATTTATTTTTGTATCTCTTTCATCAAAATGAAATAGTTTTGTACAAGCAATTTGTACTCCTTTTAAAAAAAAAAAAAAAATATATATATATATATATATATATATATATATATATATATATATTGTGTCCACTTTCTTTATTCAGATAGAGGGAAGCGATTATCCAGCACTTATAACAGAACATAACGACTTGGGAGGCCAAAGGTTTTATGATTCGCGTAGTAAGCAAAGTTTCAAGTATGATCACCTTAGAAAAGAAGCACAGGATTATGAACCCTATGAGCCAGATCCAGTAGCTGAACCTTGGAGATCGGTTTTACAAGATGAGATAACGACTTATACCCAAAATCATTATAGACATGGTGCATGTGCGGTTTTTGGAAGAAGCCAAGGAGGTGTGTGTATATTATACTTATTTTTTACATTTCTATAAAAAAATTACGTAGAATGTAGAATAAGACAATTATAGAATAAAGAATAATATTTATGATTTTACAGGTAATATAACGCTGACTGCATGTATAGAAGATCATCAATTTCAACCTAAAAATTTTTGGAACGGTCGTTGGCGTTCTGTATGGACTGTAAGTTTCAGTCCAAGTTCTGGAAGTGCAGAATTAAGAGGTAGCCTTAAAGTACAAGTTCATTATTATGAAGATGGAAATGTACAATTGGTCAGTAGCAAAGAAGTAAGAGAAAGCTTATCGATCTCGAACGAGAAACAAACTGCCAAGGAGTTGATCCGACTAGTTGAGGATTCAGAAAATGACTATCAAACTGCGATTTCGGAAAATTATCAAACAATGTCTGACACAACCTTCAAGGCCTTGCGAAGGCAATTACCTGTTATGCGAACAAAAATTGACTGGAACAAAATTGTATCGTACAGTATTGGCAAAGAGCTTAAAAGTCAATAGAAATAGATTTTTTTATATAATATTAAGAGAAATAATTGAAAAGCGCATTTTGCTGCATGGGTGAAGTCTGGACGTGTGATGTGCGCGGGGGCAAATACAATAGTATGAAACAATAATATTCTGTTAGATATATATTTGACTGAAACTCATGCATGCTGCTCAAGGTTCCTCTAGATCTCTGTTACTTGCGGTTGCTATAAGAGGCAATGGAATTCTTTTTTTATGACATTACCATGTATTTTAAGTTTTAGGAAAATTTTACATATAGAATGTAAAAAATTCTTGATTAAACTTTTATTTTCTTTATCATATATATGCAGATAATTGGGACGATATATATTTCCACTATCGCACGTTTTCATTCTGATTGGATAAATAAAAGATGATAGAAGAAAATATATGTAAATCTATTGAATGACCATATTAGTCTGTGATGAGAGTTTATTATGCGTAATATTAGACTTCGAAAAACAATTTATAATCGATATTCGTATTAATGAGGTAAAGGGGACCCTTGATTTTGTGTTGCTTGATTTTGTGAATATTATTATTAAAAAGATAAAAATATAGGGACTGTGCAAATTACAATATTGCATGGTATAAAAAGAAAAAAAAAAAAAAGAAAAAAAGATTTATTGCAAGAAAACTTGGAGATTTCCAATCATCCTTATTGAAGAGACTCAAGATTTGAGTTGTTAATAATTAATATTTTCAACTGAATAGTTTGCACAAGAAAGAAATCTCATCTAACACCTAAGCCTCGTAACAACAAAATAGCACAATAATAAGTCATAATAATAAAGTGAAAAAGTCAAAAACACTATGTTGATTTTAATGCTGTCAGCAAATACAGCAGACTGGGGCCATAGGTAATGTCAATGTCTGATAAGAAAAGACATTCGTATCTTGATTACTTTTCATTTGTAAAAATTCTATTTAAAATCTCGCTAAGTGTTCACGCCAATCGGTTGATAAACGATGAAAACGATACAATTCAATTCTTTAATAACAATCGATAGGCAGTACAAGCCTACGATTTTTATTCAACTTTACATTTCATAAAATATAAACTTATACGCTTTTGTTATGATGATATATTGTTTTATAATAAGTATATCTATTACAGCGCAGATACGTTGCAAAGTTTAATAATACTGAATAAATTAAGTGTTAATTATTGCAACTTAATTTCTGTGTTAATTGTATTGCGTAGTTACTCAATGAATCATTCAAATTAATTAGGACCATCAAGAAATCTTTTGGTGCTATCGCTTGCCACACATTACACAGCCAGACATGTACGCGAAAATGGAAACTAACAAAGTACATAATGCATTGTACATTGTAGAATGTAGCCTATAGCCTGCTGGAGCCTTAATCTGTTCATTTTATGTTGAGGGGGTATTATGTACATATGTTATTTGAATGAATGAATGCGACAAAGCACATCACCATTTGACTTGTCACACACAAGGATTCGAAACATGTGTGTAATAGTCTTCAAATTTTGTAAGTTACATCGTAATTACAGAAAACTCTTAATTTAATTGAGATATCAAATCTTTTGGAAATATTTTATTCGTAAAAAATTAAAAATCAACTGCAGCTACTTTAATCGAATATTCTAAAAGTACTGTAGTATAGTAAACGCGGAAGGGAAATAGTTTTCATTGTTATTGCTATTGCAATAAAAATACATGTAAATAAGATCTACATGTTATTATTCTCGCGTTTTAATTTCTATTACGTATGTAAATTACAAATGAAGTGTTGAAGTTTCGAATCTTCTCAAACTTTACAGAAAATAGTTGCCTATAATAACAAAATTAGGTATTACCTACAATCGAGTGTATCGTAAAAATAAGAAACGCATGTCCTTATGTAAAAATTTAAACACAGAATACATTTATCGTTTAAATTATGTATTATTAAATGTTATGATTGATTGAATAAAGTGACATGACACTTTATACTTTGGCTCTGTACTTACAAACATTATTCTTTCATTTAATGTTGCATTTTATATCAATGTTACTTTCAATACAATAAATGAATTATATTTACATCTTTCTGTGTGTTTACCATGGACAACGTGTGTTAACCTAACAAAAATTAATTAACAAAAAGTATTTTTTTTTTTTCTTCGAAAAATGTCACCTTGTTTGTTTAAACTGACAGCAAGTAAAACAAAAGTAAACATAATTTACCGTACATCGTGTACAAAATATCCTTTTTTAATGGTAAAAATTCCAACGGTAAGCTTTCCGTACAATGTAAACAATCAATGTGCATCCATGTGTGCGTCAACGTGACCAGATCATGGTTACCTTATCTCGTGTAGATAATAGAAAGGACACAAATTCTTTAAAAATAAAACAAATTACTTACCCTGTATATGAAATATAGGCGTTAAACCTTTGGTGTCTCTTTTAGAAGAAATATTAATTCTTTCACGCACATCGTAAATAAATAAATCGTTTAACGTGACTAATTTTGACATTAGCCGCCATATTTGTTTATAACTTGATCGTTGCTAAACAGCCACTGAGCATCGATCACGTGACACAAATGCGCACGCTCCAATGACACGCCAGATTTTCCTTATCACGTTTATTATCGTAATTTTCAGTGAAATTTATCCATATTTCATAACACGTTTTATTTTTATTTAAGTAGTTATTTCTATTATCGTTGAAACATGGTTTTAATGCCAAGAGAATCAGCAAAATTAATTGCCACTCTGTCGAAAGATGTTTTTATTGAAGACGAAGGTGTGAAAAATCTGACTTACACGGTAAGTAAATAGCAACAAGTTATGTACATATATTGTACAACTATTTGTTCCATTCCTTTATCACTTGTATATATTATCTATTCTTACTTATTTTCTTTTCTTCTCTCAGTTTAATAATTGAGCATTAAGAGGATTTATCGTTACAGATTTTAGAAGGCATTAAAAGTCAAAAAATTCATATAAATAATTTTTCACAACATGAATTTCATCCCAAACCAGATGACCCTAGAGCCATTGATTGGATATTTTTGTTAGATGTATTAAATTTTTCATTTTGGACGGAACAAAATATTAATAAATGGAAGGTCAACGGACAAACTGGATATTTTGCATTGTGTGCTGCGGTTAAGAGAGCTGTAGACGTAAGTTTATGTATTTCTATAAATAATTTCTATGAGTATCTGTATTGAATAAATTTCAGTACAATTCTTTTTTTTACTTTTTATCAGTATTTAATCATTGCAATATTATTAAGTTATTAACTACTTGTTCGAAGCTTTAATAATTTGACATTTGCATTTATCATCTGGTAAAGATAACGTTTCCTTCGATTCTTTTTCTTCTGTTTTTGTTACATAATCATCGTCGAACATGAATTCATATTCTTCTATTAAATCCGGTTGCACTTGTTCTTCATCTATTTTCCCATTTAATTTTTTTCTTCTAGGTTTCTTCCCTATTCTTTTTCCATTCTTTGATGATTTCTTATGTTCAATAAGCTTTTCTCTTTTCTATTATATGAACATTTATACGTATACAAATATTTTTACCTTTAATATATCCATAAATATTATAATTGTTGGATGAGATTAATTTGGTCTCACCTTTGTTTCCTTGTCTTTTGAAAACGTCAAAGGAGTTGTAGATATGATTGACAATTTCTTGTCACTTTTATCTTCAGGTTTCTGTTAAGCATACATAATTTATATATTGATAGATTTATTAAACAAAGAAGCAATTTAAATTTCACCTGATCACCATGGTAGCCTCTACAGCAAATTCTTTCTTTTCCTTTTGGCAAACGCCGTGCCATATAACATCTTACAAATATTCTCGTTTTTTGTAAAAGTTCTAAATAGAAAATTATTAATTATTTATATTTATCATATGTGCGTGTGCGTGTCTGAACCATTATGTAAAAAAAGAAAAATAATGTTTAGATAGAAATTCCATACTATCCATTCGTTCTTTCTCCTTTTCTATCTTTTCATTATACTTCTTTATAAATATTGCACGTTGATTATTAATACAATCAAATAGAAATTGTTCTTTCTCAATATCTTTTTTTTGCGATTCATGTCTTAGTTTCCATCTAAAATATAATCAATATACATCCATAAAAGTAAAATAACTTTTAAATATTTGTTTACATTTCCTTACTTCTCTTCAATAGCCATAATCTTTTGTTCTCGATCATGTTTCAGTCTTGCTTCCCTTGCTTTTTTACGTATGTGTTCTTTCTTACGCCAATCTACCAATGTATGAATTTTCTTTTGCTGCTCAATTTCAGCTGCTAACTTTTGCTTTTGTTTTATACTTTCGGAACGTGCCTTTGCCTTTGCAGCACGCATCATTTGTTCCTCATGTTTTGTAATTTTTAATAATTTCATTCTTTCTTTCAATTTTCTTGCTTTTTCTTTCTGCTCTTGAATTTTTTCTTCCTCTTGCAATTTACGTGCTTTCCATATTTTCTTACGTGCCTCTATTAACTTTTCTCTTTTCTCTAATCTAATAAAATTATTAAAAATATTTATAAAATTACAAAAAAATATATTTCTCTTTTTATTTATAAAATCATACTTTTTCACTTCATTTTGTGCTTGCTCTTCAGCATATTCTAATATCTGTTTTTCATGAGAAAGTCGTGTCCTTTCTCTTAGTTCACGTTTAATGCTGTCAATATGTAAGTTTCTTAAATATTTTCTGTACATATTATAATCCTTTAAAGAACATTTTCCTTCCAAGTTGCGTGTAATTAATCCAGCTTTTAATAAATGTTTAATATTATTTGCTTTGGAAAAAAAAGGTACCAAATGCTCATCGTGCAAAGAATCGTATGTAAATTTGATTTCATGACAGTATGGGTCATATAAATTAAATTCTGCATCCGATGAACTGGTCCACAATTTTTTTCCTATTTTACGACGTGTAAAGTTATAGGCACCTTCTGGCCCAGGTACCATTGGAATCTTAGATTCCAAAGGCATTACTTTCCATTTTGGTAATCCAAAATTGGGAATAGCCCCCTTTGGTTTGGGAATACTCTCAATTACTTTATCTAAAGCTCTAATAAAATCATGAATGCTTCTCGATACTTATTTATATATTTTTCTTATTATACGATAATATACTTACGTTGGCTTTTTGAGACTTATTATATCAGTAGTATTGCAAGTCCATACCATTGTGTTTAATTAAAAGTTAATATGCCTTTTCAGAATATATTTACAGGATATTATATTGTTATTGAATAAATTTTTAATGTCTATTCTGTCTGTTTTTACTGTATATTGTCAATGGATTTAGATAATATTCCAATTATCAAATGTCATTTTAATATTTACTACTGGAATGAATATAGCTGTCATATATTTCTGTCATATTTTTCACATTTCTTTTGCTTACACTTTCACAAATATATTGTTGTTAAATTAATATTAATTATATATTCGTAATTAAAAAATTAGAAGGATTGTTTATATTATTTTTTATCTTATTATAATATTGTATTTTATTTATTATTATTCTTTGCAAAATTATTTTTGATAACTTACTGTATGCACGATATGTATATAACAGGAAGGTAAACCTATAATAGATCCTAAGTACTATTCGAAAGTAACTCAAAATGAGCTTGAAGTAATTTTTCGAGGTGATGATAATCATACCAATATTCCTCTTATAAATGAAAGAGTAAGGAATCTACATCAGGCTGGACAAGTATTATTAAAAAAATATCAAGGTACAGTTTCCAAATATTTGCGTTATATCGTTAATAGTAACAATTGTTATCATAATACAGGTACATTCGTCGAATGCGTAAAATCCTGCTCAGGCTCGGCAGAGAAATTATTAAGACTTATTATCAATGATTTTGATTCTTTTCGAGATGAAGCAGATTACAAAGGATATAGGGGTAAGTTTTACCATGTGAATTCGAGGATGATCTCTAAAATATATATTTACAATCAATAACTAAAATGACATATATATATATATATTTTTTTTTCTTTTTACAATTTTTTATTTTAGTTAGTTTTTATAAAAGAGCTCAAATTTTAATCGGAGATATTTGGGCTTGCTTTAAAGGACACAATTATGGTTGTTTTAATGATATCGATTACATTACCATGTTTGCCGATTATCGAATTCCTCAAGTTCTTATCCATTTTGGTGCTATCAGATATAGTAATCCCTTGTTAAGCAAACTTCAATCGAGTAAGTTAATATGTCGAACTTGGCTTAATATATAATAGATCTGTGTTTCCTATAAATACTGTGCATATTCATAAATTCTAATAAACCTTTTTTTTTTTTTTTTTTTTTTTTTTTTTTTTTTTTTTTTTTTTAATACTTCGTTTATGTAGATTTAGAATTGGAATCGGGAAGTCCGGAAGAAGTAGAAATCCGTGGCTGTTCGATAGATGTTATTGAGCGTGTAAATAATGAAGTTAGAAAATTAATTGGTTCTTATCCCGAATTAAATTTGAAGGAAACTGATATTAATAATACCTTAATCGATCATTTTTTGTGGGACTATCGTCGACAACATGCCGAAGAATTAGAAAGCATACCATTTCACAAAACTAGATGTATATATTATTAATTTCCTTCTGACGATACTCATTTTTTTTCATTTTTATGAATTAAACTTATTTTATATCTAATCAAATTGTCATATTCAAATTTAGAATATATTTTAATAAATTTAGATTATATTTTAATGAAGTGCAGTATATTGTAAAAAAAAAAAAAAAAAAAAAAAAAAAGAAGGAAAAAAGATAAAAAAATTGAAGCGCGTGAAAATGTACTTACTAATATTTGATACAAAGAAATACATTCAGTGATACAAGAAATCATAGTAAATGACAAAAATGATCCAATTTATTGCAAAAAAAATTCTATATCTTTCTAGCGCGATATTTTCAGGAACGTTAACATTTCATATTTAATAACGAACACCTGCGCAATTGCTCTTACGCATATTTAATAACTAATAATAAATATGTCGCAAATATTTTTACCGTATATAATAAAATTGAAATTTGTATTTATCAGTGATAATTATTTAATATTTAACATTCAAAATTCAACAATATATACAAAAAGATGCTCTTTATTAAAGAGAGTTTATCCTGAAAAATGTTACAGGGTATATGGATCGTAAAGAAATTAATTACAATATCTTCTTTGGCTAATGACATGTTCATGTCATTTGGCACAAATTTAATCACATAAGTAATTGAACTGACTCGATGTAACTTCACAATTAATTGTTTAATATATTCCGTTAACACATTCTTGCACGTGGTAAGGATGGTAACTTCTCTACTAATGCAATCATTTTGTATTTTCATCGTTTCAATACGATGCTTCATCATATTTTCACTTATCTCATATAAAATTATGACTGGTCTGCGGGAAACGCAATTCTAATAGAAGTATATAAAATAGCGTTGTGTATATTATTACAAATACATTATGTGTATGTTATGATTTAAAAATCGTCGCCACGGCGACGGTAATATTTTGCCTTTTGATGCAATTGAAAAGTCCATTAATAATTCTAACTCCGCCTTTGCATTTGTTCCCAAAATTTGATATTAGATTTTAACTTACCAGGCGCTATTACGTTTATGTCTTTCAACGAATTATCCTTTTTAGTCTGTACGATTTCCGATTGATTTTCGCGACCATTCGGTTGCTCCATCGTTACGTGACTAGCCGGTGGTGAAGTTACTTTATTTGGAATTTGACGTAAACC
Organism: Vespa crabro; assembly: GCF_910589235.1. Taxonomy (NCBI): domain Eukaryota; kingdom Metazoa; phylum Arthropoda; class Insecta; order Hymenoptera; family Vespidae; genus Vespa; species Vespa crabro. Next base: position 9,319,253 of record NC_060962.1, read on the forward strand.
ATCTCGAAATTGTTTCGAAAGAGATCTGGCCGTTAAGCTGTGCATCTGCCTGGGCGTCTCGATTATTTGCACTTCTGGCGTTGGAGATCTCTCATTGAGCGCGGTATTAGATTTTGTTGTCTATAAGAGAGAGAGAGAGAGGGAGAGAGAAAAAGTATCGCGTTGAAGGAGAAAAGAATTTTATATATATATATATATATATATTTATATATACTAGAAAATAACTAAAAAAGAAAAATAAATTGTCTTACTCGTGGAACAGAAATTGAAGAGATTACCGACGGCTTGTTGAAAGCCTCGGCCAATCTTCTGACCGACGGCATTGGAAGTTTGTTTTCAATAATATTTTTCAAGTTCATTTTCTCTTCCGAAAAATCCTCCTCTTCCTCCTCCTCCTCCTCCTCCTCTTGATTTTCATATAATAATTTCTCCGTAGAACGATCCTTTTCTTCTGCGTCTATCTCCGAGCTAACGTTCGACGAGCCACTGTCATTCTCAACATCGACTTTCAATTTTTTATCCTTTGGATCATTTGAAGCATTTTCTTCCTCACTCTCGACGTCTTTCGAATCCTCATTTGAATTCTCATAATATTCACTTTTCGCAATATTCGGTACCGATTTGGCAGAGGTCATCGTACTGAAAAGATTGTGATCCATTTGCTCGCAAAGTTCATTAAGAGTTCCTGTACTTTGCGTTAGGCTTCGATCGTCAGAACATTGCCCTTCGTAGGTATCTCGATCGTCGAAGTTACGATGATCCCCGAAATGATTTAGATTCGACTTTTTTTCCACCCTAACGATTCTCGGCTTTATGTCGATTCCATCGATCTGATTGTGCGATTGAGTACGACGCAGCCCACCATCGTAACCAAACGATTTAAGATCGAGCTTGTTCACAACCTTTTGCGGTCTCGTCGGTTTTACGATTTTTCCCTTGTTAGAATCGAACTCGTTTGCAAATCCGTAAGCTTTTAAATCGATACGTCGTATCGTCTTCTGATTATCGCTCTGAATATAAGATTTCTTCGCTTCGAAGATCCCACAATTGTTGTCCTGATTATTCAGCCTCGCGTTTATCTCATTTTTACTATTCTTACGTTCGTTCTCCAAAAGATCCTCCACTTTTTGATCGTTCCAAGACTTTTGACGTTTGATCAAAGAGGCATCGTTCTTCTTCTTCTTCTCCAAATATTCATCTTTCGCGCTACCTTCCGTAGAGGAATTAGAATTGTTCCTTCGCCATTTCTCCATTCTTGATTTGATAGAATCGTATGTCACGTCCTTGTCCAAGATCTCCTCAGTCTGAAACAGACGCGAATGAATGATTGTGCAATGTTAGTGCCAACTCTGATCGAAAGCGGTTGATATTTTTTCCAAACAAAAACAAAAACAAAAAAAAAGAAAGTTCTCGTTAAGTACCCTTTTTATACGTACAAGTTAGTTTTCATCATCAAACCATGCATACCGTACCACGTAAGATTCGATAGTTTTTGATTAGGTCATATCTCGTATTCTTTGAGTAAAGCAAACAAAAGCATATACCCAAATATTGTCTGCAGTGTTAGGAGAGCATAATTTCTTGTTTAGTTAAAACAATTCGAGTAAGAAATAATGAATTAAATTGAAAATCCAAAAAAGTATATACTTATATCCATTCTGTGTTACCCTTAGGATAGAAATCGGCAAAATTAAGCTGTCCAAAAGTTTCGTTCCTTTGATAAAAAAAAAAGAAAAAAAAAAGAAGAAAAAAAAAACAATCCAAGAAAATAAATTTAGGTTAGTTGTTAGTAAACGAATAACGCACATGAAACGAGCATGAATTTTTCTAAAGTGTACTTACCGATTTATTTTATCACAGCTTTCATGCATATGCAGCGCGAATAGAGTGTTGCTTTGTATAATATCAAATTAATAGTAGAGACAGCGAGTTTCACATTTTATCAGTGACTCTTACACAAGTTGGTGCAGTACTATATATACACTGTTATATACAATATAATTAATAAATTATTATTGTGACTTTACAACTACGATAAGTGCACGCGTAACAGAAGAATAAATTGAATATATCGATTTGCTGAAAATAACGATGTATTAAATTACCGACACCTAAAGCATGCGATTTTCAACAACGACAAAAAAAAAATAGATATTACATAAACAATATATTTAAATTATTATAACTTTTATATAATAGTACATATTAAAAGTTAACTACAGCTAGGCCCTCGGTTTACTCCCAAACAATTGATATTTGTAATTAAATCTTAAATGAGATCATAAGGCGTAAAATAATATAAATATTCCGCCATAATCCTGAGATGAATAAAATTCATGACATTATTATAAAAAAAACAAAAAAAAAAAAAAAAAAAAAAGAAAAGAAAAGAAAACAAGATTAAACAACGTTCAAAAAAAAGAAAAAAATAACAAAATAGGAAGAAGAATAATGGCACATCTAAATTATAAGTATTTCACCGCGTTAACTTTGAAAAAAAGATTCTACGATTTTGGTATATACTTCTTTGGAATATATCATTTGTAAATGATTCCTAGAATACGAGATACTTCACTTTATATTAACGCGTTAAATGCAATTTTTTTTTTTCTTTGGAAAGTCCATCGATTTTCTTTGATAATTACAGAAACTTGACTTTGATATAAAAATATCTATAAAGTATAATGGGACTTCGTTCGTTCATTACAAATCTTACGTCGTTACCAAATCGTAATATTACTCAAGCTTCTTATATTTAATATTTTTTTGGTAGGATTATCTTTATATTTCTTTTTTCGAGTATTAGAAATTTTAAGCTCTTTCAACGTCTTAAAGTTTTGCTCAATGACTTGTGGTATAATAGGAGGTTCCAATTTCAACTTTTTTTCCTCCGAAGAACTTGAATGTTGTTTTACTAATTTGCCTTTGGCAATCATCTTTCTTGTTCCACTTTTTTTTGACAAATTCACCGATTGATAAGATGTAGAATTGGTCGACGATAATGATTTCAAACTACTACTCGAGGTATCGTCTATAAAATTTGTTACTTCATCCATGTTATCTACATTTTCGCATGTCACTTCATCGTATTCCTTATTTTCTAGACTCCCTATTCTCTTTTGCCTTTTGAGGGCTTTTTTATACCTATTTCTAACATTAGAATTATAATTTAAAAGACGCAAGGAATCCCTATTGTTCGATTTACATTCAAGAGATTTTGTGTCCATTTGTTCTACTTCGTCCAACCAATCGTCCTCGTCGACAGTCTCGTTCTTTGTTATATCCACCGACTTATTTCCGTTATTATTAACAATAGATCTATTCACGGAATGTTTAAACTTTGATCCCTTCGTCATTTGCATAGTTGGCCTTAGTTTTATTCTATTGTAAGTTTGTATCTTTTTACTATTGATCTTTTTACTGTTTTTTATTCCACCGAACGTTTGAAATTTCATATTAACAAAATCGGGTGAACCGAAAAGGGAATTATCTTTCACGACGTCGTTCTCAAAATCTTCGTCTTCGAATTCGTTAATTATACGATCTTGCCTATGGACAATCGAATTTCGGATTCCACCAAAAGTATGATATTTGTAATTGAACGTATTAAGGTACCTTTTGTTATTTGTCGATATTATTTGATTCTCTTTAGCATTAATTTCATCCTTTGAACACAATAATTTCTCCGAATAATCGTCCTTCGTTTTATTAGATCCCAGATCGTTCGATTCGATCGAATCCATACCGGAATCACGATCGCTTGGACTCGAACCAATTGGCAATAAACGTTCATCCTTAGGAGATTGATATAATGGATTAATGGTCACATTGTCGGATTCGATATTGTCGATAATGGTTATGTCATTCTGAAACTTGCTCGATATTTTGTTTGCCCATGAACCGGTAAGTATTTCAATATCATTATTAATGCGTCTTTGATCATCGGCAGTAAATGTATCTTCTTCCGATTCCTCGATCAATAATCTTGGTTCGTCCGCGATCTTCGTTTGATTAAAATCTTTGTCGAATTCCAAACGCAACAGAGGATTGATAGCAAAATTTGGACTGGCGTGTCGATCGCGATAACTCCGTCTAGCGAGGCTACCATGTAATGAAGCCTCTTCGAACTTTCCAAGTTCGAAACTCACCTGTTGTTCTTGTTCAGTCCCGGTCGAAGCCGAACGTTGAGACAATGCACTACTAGGCCTGCTCGTTGCGGACGCTGTTATTGGTTTTCGTTTCTTATCTCCGGATGGCGATTTTGCATTATTGATGTAGTAATCTCTGCCAAACCTATTCAATAAGAATTCATAAGAAATCAAAAACTTATTGAAAAATGATGCGAATGAAAGTGTGATTATTACCGTTTAATATCCGGTTCATTCGGTACTAGAACAAGATCGGTTCCGTTGCTCTTCGGCAATTCGGGATGAATTCTAATGTAAAGAAAATAATATGACAAAAGGTAATCATTAATTGAATAATTGAACGTGCATGCTTGACTTTTACCCTGGAATATCCGCCGACCTCCTGCTATACTGTCTTTCCAAAAGTCTTTTTTGAATGCTCTGTTCGCTGTAAGGATTATTTTCAATCGGCGGTGCATTTTCCCACTTTCTATGTTCTCTTTCAGCGATCGTACCTATTCAATAAAATAAATGTATTATGTAGGGACGCGCTCCTATATAGTATAACAGAATGTCACTTGATTCTGATTACCTGGACGTGGAGGTGTAGCCATGTGTACATCTTTATTGGCTATCTTTTCCAAGGACAAATAAGAAACCGAATCAGCTTTGGCAAATGCCACAGCTTCTCGGCACTTGCTGCACAAAGAAATGTTGATAACGTATTATTATCGTGTCATAAGGAAACGAAAGGTTATTTGCATGATATATGGTCTCTCGAAAATTCATACAACATTTAAAAAGTCACAATGAAGTAAATGCTCTATCGAACGTTTAGAGATAACACAAGACTACCGCGAAAAATATTTGAAAATAAGCCGCGTTATTATTAAGCACAATCCTTATGCCATTTGAATTGCAATGATTAGGAAGTTCATTACTTGATTTGATAAGATCTAAAAATAACAATTCTAAAGGACAAATAAGATAAGATATTAAAATTACCTGGTTTCGTCTTTGAACAATAAATTTGACTCGGTATTGTTTATTTCCATTACTTCGTCGTTAATTATGTCATTTTGTGACACGTAGATGTCATCTTTCGTTAGACTGTCCAAGTGTCTCTGTGTTGCCGTATCATAATGTTCGGTATATTCGCTTTCTTGCTGAGCACCATCTTCAACTATAGATAAATCGTACGTAAAAGATATATCTCACAATTAGCGTAATCTCGAGTAAAGGTTTTTACTTATATATGTCAAATGACATATATATACTTACAGTGTATTCCTTCCTTAGAATAGACGTCTAACGAGTACAACGTTTTATCCTCCTCGCCATCGATATCCTGATCCATTATTTTATAATACCGAGTCGATTCCAAAGAATTAAAAATTTCCTTCTCGTTGAAATCCAAAACTGTCACGTCGTTAGTTACAATTTCAAAATTATTCTCCAACGTGGACGGAATCGGTGTCTTTGGCACATCCGGCAAGGTATCCTTTTGAGACTGAAGTAATCGGATATCCGTTCTTTGTATTTCACTCTTCGAATCTACCATTTGCTTATTTTCGACTTCGCATTCCGCCGACCCTGTCTCAAACATTTCATCATTCATTTCTATTTTACAATTCGTTTCTTCCTTCTCTAAGCCATCGTTCAAAGAATTCTTCACGAGTTTCGTCTCTCCCCGAATTTCCTCGATCGCATCTTTTTCGCTGTTCATCTTTTCGGTGCATTTAACGTCACCGTTACACAATTCTCTAGTAATTCCATCTTCATCATCCAACGTGAATAACGTTTCAGTAAATTCGCAAGACTTCTCCGTCGAATGAAAATCTTCAATATTCCTAAGAGCAACTTCATTTTCATTCAACGAACTTTCTACCATCTCGGATTCCGATATTCTCGGTGGTCGTGGTACAACGTTATTGATCGCCTCTATGAGTTCCTTTTCGATTTCTTCGTCAGATTGCGCCGACGAACATTCTGAAAGATCGGACGTATCCTCGGCATCCTTATCGCCGATCAAGGCTTTAAAATCGGCGCTGGAGCTTGGTACGAGCATGGCAACAGGATCCGATTGAATCGGTACTCTTTTCTTTTGAAACAGCCAATTCTCTTCCCAGGATTGAAACGGTGATACGAGATTGACGTGAACCGTCGATACATACTCTTCGTCTTGGCTTTCATCGGAAGATTCCTGAGAGGCTGGAAGTTAGTAAAAGAAATTTTTATTCGTGGAAAAAGAATGTGTCAAAGTGCCTATTCTTTGTCACGCGCGAATTATATGTACTTACGATCGATTATGTCCATACCAAGCTCCGGAAATGGCACACGACGAACATTTGTGATGCGTAGTCCATTCTTTACACATTCCGGAGGATCTTCGTCGGATGTATAGGTGGTTGTTACCTCCTCTATCCGTTCCTCTATCTGAACACAGAGGAATACGTTCGAAAGAGTTCGTAGAATATTAATGAAGATGCAATAGTTGAAAATGTTTAGTCCGACAAAGTTACAAACGTGTACTCGAGCTACAGGGGCATATAAGAGTTGGTAACACATTGATACGAATGATCGATTCATCTCACGTGCCTGTTCGCACGAGCGATTAAACGAGCACGCATACGAAAGGTGAATGGTGACCTTTGTTGATGGACAAGTTCAAGAATCATATCTCTTAAAAAATTTTCTTTTACTTATCGAGTGAAAAATATTCATGAATATCTACTGTTATATTTTACTAAGATACCCCTATTATTAATATTAAATAAACGTGTCACGTCTGAGGAATTTATTCAAAGGAACTTGCAAGAAAACCTAGTACTAATTGGTATATTAATCAATAATATTTTTCGAATTTTCGAGGACATTGCTTAAATCAATAGGCGACATCAGAGGCAAATAATTACCATTTCAATAAACTGCAAATTCTATACCCGTTATTTTATTCGTATGAATGCCTTGGTAAAGAGTGTTGACCAGTTAGTAATCATTGACGTAAGTATATATCTATATATATATATATATATATATAAATACAATATGCGATACGAGAAGAATGACAAATGTTCATTTTACGTAACTAAATCGCTGAATATTCAGACGGATATTTTTTTTTTGCACACCTATACAACACCTGTACAGTCGCTCATCTCCAAAGACGTTCGATTAATAAACAATTACTAGAGTACTCCGATTACGTACCGTAAGGGATAATGGCTCTTGACGATTTCGCGAGTGCCTCGAACGTGGTCCGCTGCAATCGCTACTACATTCGTCCTGAGATAAAGGCTCCAAACTGCTGCTACCTTCTTCGACGCCTTCGTCGAGACCTAATTCGATTTCGCCTAAAATAATGAATACATCGTTCAACACTATTTATGTATTTTACTTCGATGTTCCCATTAGAATTGAAAATCTACATTTTTATCTACATAAGAAAATTCGTAAAATCTAATTTACGAGTAATAAATGTAGCCTATCGAAAAGATCTAAGAGAATATTTTCTTTCAGTGAAGATAGTTAAGTATAATCATCGTTTGTCAGTCGCAGGAAACATACTTTCCGCTTTAGCCGAAGGCTTTTCATGCAGGACGTTGCTATTTCCATCCACTTGTTCTCTTTGGAATTTCTCGATGACCTAGAAAGAATTCGTAGATATTATCTCGATTGAATTTAACGTTACATGATGAAAAAAAGAGAAAAAAAAGAAAAAGAAAAAACGAAAAAGAAACGCGCTCACTTTATTCAATATCGCAGTGGCGAGAAGGTCTTCGTAGCTGTGCTCCGAGATATTACACTCTTCGTTCGTCCTCGGATTATCGACGGATGAGCCAGCGAGACCAGGTAATTTTTTGGCCTCTTCGACGGCCCGTTCGACGAGCTCGCGAAGAGCCGAGTGTGCCATTGTTGGCGAATCCGTCGAAGGTTTGTCTGCAACAACAAAACCAACAAAACGTTTTCTTCTTAATAACGTTCGAATAATATTCTATTCGCGAAGATCGATTATTACTATACGCCTGAATCGGCCCATTCCTTATGCGATGGTTGTATGATTATTATTTTCTCGTGAAGATTCTCAGCTGGTTATTCTTTTTTCTTTTTTTACATCTTTCTCCCCTCGTCTATTTTTCATTTGCAATAGAAATACGGATACATGCAGCAGACGCAAAAAGTCTCTTCGAATTTCAAGATACTGATCACTCGTATATGCGTACGTAGTTACGAATATTAAGTGTTATGTCATAATCTACTTATCTTGGATTAAGGTTTTGAGAGAAAAAAAAAAAAGAAAAAAAAGAAAAGAAAAAGAAAAGAAGAAGAAAAAGAATAAGCCTGACCGTTTGACATTTTTCGTCGAAAGTGTCGGAGCGTACTGCGAAAGTTTCCAAAGAGTTAGAGAGATAAAATTGCAGGATTAGTTGCAGGGAAAAGCGGTACTTCTGAACAGGCACTTTCTTTAAAGCGGCCAAGTCATGCCGATAATGGATCGAATCGAAAAATCTTGTTCTGCGCGTTTAAGTCCAAGCAAGCAAGAGGAATGATTTCACCTCCACAGCGCGGCCTTGTCGACGATTCCTCAGCATCCTTTCCTATCCTTTTTCTTCTCTTTCTCTCATATCGAGTTCCCCAGTGAAATTCACGATCGATCGACCTCCTGAACTCTTTCCACGTGAAACCACGAGTAACGATAGACGACGGCCTTTTACAAGGTCGCACGCGAGTATAGAATCAGAATGCGATTAAAGTAGGAGGTATTCTTCTTACGTACGAGTGCTCGCACGAAAGCTTCTTATTGGTGATGATCGTGTTCCAACGAATTATTCAGCGAATAAATGATAATCAAAGAGATTTATAATAACTAGAATATATAGGGAAAATATAGAAAACGGTGTCGTAGACGTTCGTTACGGGGACGTTCAATCACCTGACGAATGAACTTTCTAACCCTGATCTCTCGTAAGAAGGTGAAGGTCATCAACAGTTATTTCTCTTTTCTATTGCTACTCGATAGCTATCGTAAATATTATCGTTACTAACGTATGCGAATGATTTAGCTTTAACGAAGCGACTATGGGACTACGAAAAGACGGAATGTCCTTCTTGCATGATTATATTTATGTTTGTATATTTGGATAGAAGATCCTTCTTCCATCCTTCCTTCGTATATCCTTCCTTCGAAGCTTTTACTTTCCTCATGAAAGACAGACAATCGTACGTCAGGCATTCTAATTAAACGGTACGTGCTTCCTCGTAATGCATCGTCTACGTCATTGTCTTCGCTGGTTAAAGAAAATGATTGAACGTGAAGGGAACCGATTCGCATAATTCTCTATTTTCTAATATTCTCAAAGATGGTAGAAGGACGATGTGATTCATCGTGATCAATTCAACTTTGCATAGAAATTTCTTTCCTATTATTATCCTGTTCGTTCAATTAATGTTTCTGCGAGTCGATTACTAATGTAACAAAATGTAATAATAGAAGTTTATTAAAAATGAAAAATTGAATAAACGTAATATTCCATGATGAAATGTGATATTAAATAAAACCGAGACGTTCTAATGGCGTCGTTATTTTGATACTTGACGTTTCGGAGAACACCGGGCAAGAAAGATAATTGCATCTTTCTTATGACGAAAATAAATTGAAGAAGTGCGAGATAAAGAAAATGAGTAAAACGAACGTAAAATTCGTGCTCTTTTAATTTACTTCAAATGTCGCAGAGCAATGTTATACGAAACGCAAACGAGTGATGTAATGGAATCACAGTGATCACTCTGAATTATAACATATGTCTGTATATACGTAACAATCTCAAGAGAAGGATTTCTACATTATATTCAGGTGCTTCATATTCTTTCGTCGATGTTCATTCTACTTTAATTCCAGGAAAATGAGAAATCTTACTTTGAAAGATAATTTAAAGGTGGAAAGAGCCTAAACTTGCCGAAACGGGGGAAATTGGGGGAGAGGGGAGAGAAACGCATTATTCGATGATTCGTTTGAACTTAAGAGAAGCAGGTTAACGGAAATTACAAACCGTTGTACGAAAGAGGATAATTTTGTTCTTTCTCTCTCTCTCTCTCTCTCTCTCTCTCTCTCTCTTTTTTTTTCTCCACCCATCCCGTGTTAACGATTTCACGTGATAAATTAGCCATCGGAATGCGAAAACGCTACTGAACTAGTTTTACCAAGTAAGAGAAAGGGAGATAGGGTCATTCCAAGAGAATGAAACAGGTATCAAAGATAATACATGCATTTCCTTAAAGTCCCTTGTCTTGCCGCTTTATGAGAATAAAAGCGTTAAATGCGAAAGGTGCCATGGCCACCAAAGTTTCTTCGATGATAACGGCATGTATCGAAACGAGAGATAAGCTCGAATAATATGGCCGTAGCCAACATTACGAACGTTTTGTTAAGTGCTCGATTACGACGAATCGTTCGTCGATAGCGATAACGAATCCAGACGAACATATATAGGTACCGTATCATTTATAATAATATAAAACAACTCGCTATATTTTATTCAAGAGTTATTCAAGGATGCATTTGAAAAATGTTCGATTATCTGCCGATTTATAAATTATAAGCGATAGTGCATGTACTCTATCGATTCTTCAAGGAGAAAAAAAAAAAAAAAATAATAAAAAAAAGTTGATAAAAAAAAAACGGCGATCACGAGCATTTGCAAATATAACGTATGAGATATAAGAGAAACAAAACAAAAACTGACCTTTAAACGTTAAAACGTTAATCGTTTTGTCCGCGTGACGATTAAATAAGTTTTCTTACAAGTAGAAATTATAATATGTCAAGAAGTCAAGAAAAATGTCTAGAACGTGAGAATTAAACGTATGCAACAATTTACATACGTTCGTTTTCAATAAAAAAAAGTTGGAATTACGTGCAGAAAATGTTTGCAACATCATTTCCGCTTAATAGAACGATTTATTTATTTACCATTTTTCCTCGTTATCAGGATATAGATGAAGCAAAGGACGATTAGGCCGCCGAAGAGGGTCAACATCTCTCCAATTAGTTCCGACAACATTTGACGTACCTTTCACGTTGCATCGCCGATCGATAAACACACAACATTAGAGTTTTTCACTCTCTCATAATTCTCTTTCTTTTTTCCTCAAATTCGTCGTATTTCTCATTCAGCGATCGATCGAGGGAAACATCATCTATCTAAATGAAATTATTTATTAAAAAAAAAACAAAAAAAAAAAAAAAAAAAGAAGACGATCATGAGGAATGAAAAATCATATTTGCACAAGGTCCGTGTTCTTTTTTTGTTTATTTAATCAAAAAAATCATCGCTCGTCAATTTCCTGATAATATTTTGGCGCGAGTTACGCATTATCGTTCTGCGGTTATCAAAGACACGTTCGACGTAGGCCATAAACGAACAATGTCTTAAGTTTTTGCATGCAACCACTTTCAGAGAATATTTCAATCGTATTAGAGAGGAGTTTACTTGGCATTATAACTTTCTCGATTCCCAGGATCGAAATTAATGAAAGGTTTCAACGATAATGTCTTTAAAAAGAGCAACGAGAAACGTTCGTCGTTACCGGTTCGTTCTAACTTTATTACTTTTCCTTTATCGCTACAAATAAGCACGTAACGTATACTAGAAACTTATCGAGTTCTAATATCGAGTTCTATTCGATAAGTTCAAGAAAAAATAATAAAGAACATAGCAAACAATTTGTCATACGTGTCGATGAAATAACTATAAATAAATCTCTTTGCAATCGTCGAACATAATCGATAACTTTTTCTTAAGGAAAAAGAAAATTATTCCAATTTAATTACATAGCGTTTCATCGAATCATTGAGTAAAACGTATATCGCGTATATATTTATACTCTTTCGATGATTATGCATTTACATTTTCCCGGTCTAAATGGCCTTTAAACTTTCATTTAAATAATCGCTGAAACTTTGAGACATGAAATATTGTTTCCTTCATTTTTTTCACTTTTTCCTTCATTTCGTTGCAAATGATAATGCTGTCGAAATTTTAATTAGTCTTTGATTGATATAGTCAGTTTGCGTGTTTTTATCTAAAAAAAAAAAAAAAAAGATATTTTTAATGTTTCTCCATTATCTCACTGTTGCGGCCTCGACCTTGATTTGAAAACTTCCCGTACGATCTCGCATTTGAGATAAGATTTCTTCGATGATCCTTGTAAATTCTCGTCGATCATTGGTAAGACACGCGCATTTCTAACCAGATATAATAGCAATAATAATTAAAATTAATGTTCGCCACGATGCCGGCGAAGTCGCAATTTCTTTTACATATATAATACAACGTTTATCTCGAGAGAGGACTCTTTCGCAGAAATTCTTTCCAAGAATTTAAACAATCGAGCCAAGTTAAATATTTTCTCAGCGATGCTCAAACGAATACTTTCGTTTCCTCTTTAAATGGCAAAAGAAAAGGAACTTCTTAATGCTTTGATTAAAGTAAGAAGTACGAAGATAGAAATCTAACGTTTGCATTTAAATATCGCGTATACAAGTAAGTAATATAGGAATCGAATCTTTTTTAAAAAACAAATGTCTCAACGTTTTCTTACGATCGCTGAGAAATATGAGAGAGCGCAAGGATCAAGGTAAATTTTTTTTTGCCTTATAACACGATTGACTTTTGCAAATCACACAAGTTTCACCTTTGAATTAGATTTAGGTCGTACGTTCGAAGAAAATTCGAATCTCGTTGCTTTTTGAAGGGTGAAGAAAGAAAAGAAGGAAAAAAAAAAGAAAAAAAAAAAAAAGAGGAAGAAGAAACGTTCTAGAAGTAGAAGCGATAAAAATTAAACGACGAAAGATTAGGAGTCGTAAAATGAACGACACTCACGACACGAACATAATCGCGCGCTCGAGAGCAACTGAGAACTCGGGAGAGAGCGAGACTTTGGCAAAGCAGCGACGTGATATGCGAGCGACGTATACCCCACATGCGACGCCTTCTTCCGTACGGCTTCCTTTTACATTTTAGTGGGGGAGAATAGAGTTTTCTAAATTCGCGCCTAACTTTATATTCACCTGTATGCGTAGTACGTACGCATACATTGTATATATCCTTCGCTCTCGCTCCTTTCCGACAAAAAAATCTTTAACGAAGACATGACGGCACACGTTTGACGTCACATATTCTCATATAAATCTATAGCCTTTCTAATCTGCAGACATTACTTCTTCCAAATGAACTTAATATTTATATATGTAAACTCTAGAGATATAATCTTGCGATTATCGTTATGAGCTATTACACGGCGAAAGAAAAATGACGTTTCAATGTATACTTAACTATCGTATGTACACAAATATGTTCCCCCTCTCTTTCTCTCTCTCTCTCTCTCTCTCTCTTGGAACGTTTCTACTAATAAAATACCTCGAACATGGTCTCGATCTTCCGATAAGAAGCTATCGCGTCTTACGTATATAGTAAGCATAGTATTACCTCGAGTAAAGAAAACAATATAACATTTGTACGGACTCGTTACACGGCGATTAGAAGGTTCGTTTGTATTTCGTACGAAAAAAAAATGTACCAACAATTCAAGTTTTGTTATATCAAATACATAATCGCATCGATCGATTGCCTTGAGAAAAAAAAAAGAGCTGTTACAGTTAGATAATAGGATGCAAAAGGGTATGTAAAAGCGGTAAGAAGCCACACTAAGCATTAACAAAGAGAAAAACGAAATTACGATAAATTCGTACTATATATCGACCTTCTTATCCAGTGCTATATATCAATCATTCGCTTCTTCTATCGGATCAGACTCATATCGATTTATAAAATACATACATTCTCGTAGATTTATGAGAAACGGAAATTCTCTGCCTTCGAGATTTGTAAATCGCCTTTATTTCTTCCTACGTTATTACAAATCTATTTTTGAAACAAAATTAAAAATGAAATTCTATCCTTTGGATTTATGTTATTTCTAAAAGAAATAAAATAAGACGATATCTCGCTAACAGGAATTACAATCTCTCTCTCTCTCTCTCTCTCTCTCTCTCTCTCTCTCTATGCCACTTATGTAATTTCGCGCGTATATAGTTATGTACATATGTACTTGTAAGATACTAGGACGTTGGAACATAATTGAATTGAAGCTCATGTCAGTTAATAGGACAAAGGTGTTGGCCATTGCAATCGTTTCTTTTTTTTTTTTTTCTTTTCGCGTCCGATATCGACATTGATTGTTTCAAGCGAATTATATCAAATTCTAAATTATTCGATTAGGATCAGACGATAAATGAAATAAGACAGAAAGTTCGATGATTCAAGCGTCGGGTTAAGTACTTACTCGCTATACTGAGATGTACGGAGACCGCCAAACGAGCCAGAGCATCGGCCAATTGCACGCTGTACGTTGCCAAAAGCCTGTCATCTGTTAATATGCGTTAGCGATGCCGTTAATATTAACGTTAGAAAATGATGATCGTTAGAATTATTAACATGTTAAATTAAATGGGAATATAGCAGGTAAACTTGTACGAGAGAAAACGATATCTCTCCCTTGTGTAAATTATATTATTACTTGAAATATATTTCAGGCCACTTCATTAATCGCTATCGTCACACGATTATAATTTATGCGCCACTTCATCGTAATTACTGTTTCGAACAACCTGTTCGAACGAGACTAATATCTTTGCGAATACAATACCCTCTGGCGGTAAAATCGATCTATCGTATCTCGATAAAAAATCGATTGGCTAATTGATCGTATTAATTTCATTTTTGTTTTCATAGAAATATAGTAGACTGTACAAAAGTTCTATGAAAATGCGATTATTTTTATATGCGTTACTGCTTATTGAAATAATAAAAAATATCGGACGATAGCAAAATGGTCTTTTATGGAAAAAAAAAAAAAAAAAAAAAAAAAAGGAAAAAAAAGAGAAAAAAGAAAGAGCGTTGAATAATAAAAATGACATGAGTGATTAACGATCGTACATGTTTTTTAAGATTATAAAAACGATCCGCTGAGATAGGTAATAGTTTCTCGTTCTTGTGTTCAACCAATCGCGATCGATCAAATTTTGATCTTTGAGCTTTGATTGGAAAGGTAAAAAAGTAGGAACGTCGTACATATTTTTAGATTGAAATTTTGCTTATAGATGGCAGCACGAACCAGTAATCAAGCTCGCTTAGTATCCATTTATAAAGTTACAAAATATAAATAATTTACAAGTATGAGAAGCAAAAAAAAATCTTTAGTACTTACATTCCGGATGATCGTAGAGACGATCGATAGACGCGTCGTCCACGTTACCGATCAGATCTTCGATTATTTTTTCGATAAAGACTCTAACGGTTTCCATCGTGTTCGAGTCCTCTTGACCACCCGCGGCCAGGTCCAAACTCGAACCAGTAGCTGCATTTTCCAATCCTGTAGATAATAATTATCACTCGCGTGTAAACGTCGTTTCAAAATTATATTACAAGAATCTTAATAGACTTAGATCTTTGGAAAATCATACAAATGCGCTTGCGGCACGCACAACTTTGTGCCTTGGCAGATATAAAGAAACGTAGTAATTTTTGAAGTTTTCGGGGTCTTTTTTTTTTTTTTTTTTTGTGAGTTTACTTCAGTATAATACGTTAAAAAATATATTATCGTTCGATAATAAGACTTAATCGTAATTCAATTTCGAGGTTAGTAGTCGAATTTCGATGGGCGATCCGTTCTCGATTTAAAGATATGACGAGAATAATGGACCGGTACGTCGTAGGACGACAATAATATTACGAGCTAAGTGTGTAAAGAACCATCTGGTGTTACAGCTTTCTAAACGAAAGTATCGATAAGCATTAAAGATTAACCGCACAATTCTTTTTCCGACGCTTTTGCGACCGCAAAACTGTTAGCAAACACCACCGCGAGGCCAGCGTACGTTTCTGTTATCGCCCTGTCTGGAAAATCAACATGCGGGAGAGTTGTTTATTGCGCTTTACGTTCGATTAATTCTTTTTATATGACGATTAAAATAATGAAATTGTCGATTGTACTAACTTAAAGTGAAGGTATTTCGCCGTCGAATGTTTGTCCTTTTTCGCGGTAATGTACGCATTTTCGTATCTTTTCGTCGTTTCGTACAAATTAACAATCCTCAATAGCTCATTTTTCCGGCATTTTAGCGCGCGCATTTCAATTCCTCTTCTCTTCTAACCAGCACGTAAACGTATTCTTTGATTTGTCCGTTCTTCTTTTAACTTCACACACACACACGCGCGCGCGCGCACTTTCACGTGATTCCTCACTTTCCCCTCACGAAATCATCTTTAATACGTCCATGCATTTATTCATCCGTATATTTATTCACTAATAACGTTCTCTCGTCTGCCGAATTCTTCGTCGTCGCACTCATTTTCGAGTCTCTCCGTAGGTTACTCCTCAAACCGACGTCTATGATTAACTCGTACGTTCGAATGATTTACATCTAGCGAGAGCAGATTTTCCGGTTGGCCGATAATTGCTTGAAACAGTTTCGTGATTTATGATCGTTGCTTCCTCTCGTGCTATGTTATTAAAACGATTTATTATATCTAATTCCTTTGTAAATCCATCATGGCTAAATCGTAGTTTAGAGGTGAAAAATGTCGAAATAATGTGAAATAAATTCCTTTTTTTTTAATCTTCTTTCCATCGTACCCGTAATACGTATTTTTTAATCTATTCGCATGCTTCTTTTTCTCCGGAACTCGAAAAGAGGATCGTGGAGGACGATGAGGAGGAAGGGAGATGGAGAAAGGATGGTTTTATCTGCAAGTACGCGAATAACGGAGGAACGAATCACTCGGAGAAAGGTCGCGAGAAGAGAGAAGGAAACGCGCGACGTTGCCTCCAAGAGTACTGGAGCAGAACTGAGGTTCACCACCTTGTGCCAGAGAGGACAACGGGAGGAAGAGGAACGTACCTTTCTGTGTACCAACGGAGAAGCGCTTAGTGTACGTACGTATATCGAGTGGGTATACTTGTATGTTTATCCTTATGTCTTCTCAATGCGTACGTGTCTCTCTCTCCCCCCCCCCCTACTCTCTTTCTCCTCATACGCGCGTTCCGCTCATGGAATTCAAAACAAACGACACTCTTTTTCGACCTTATCGTAACCTCTTTATATGCGATCGTACATCGCGAGTACTATTTCTAAGAAAAATCAAATCAAAACAAGAGGTTGCGTCTCTTACTCTATTAAGAAAAGGTTCCTTCGTTTTGTTTTCTTCTACATGGGAATGATTCTTCCTGGGAGAAGCACAACGAAAGAGATATTCCTCTTTTGGTACGGCAATGGAAGAGGAATCGAGTAGACTCGATGAAGATTATGCGACCCGACCATATTTGGTCGAGGTAAGCTAATCGGTTGGGATAGGCAATGTTTGAAAATTGGGAATCCCGAGAGATCAATGGAGTCGCCAATTTGGATCGCCAAAAAATCTACGTTTGTTCGATCTTTTTTTTCTTTTTTCTTTAATCGCTTTAAAATTCTACGATGATAATCGTCGACCGCGTTACTTTTGAGAGAAAGGATGCCATCGTTCTTTGGGTCACATAGCCGCAAACGATCTCTCATCCTGGTCGTCTTTATTTTCGTCCTTCTCTTTTCTCTCATCCACTTCCTTCGTCTTTTCGACGATTTAAAGAAAAACTTTAAAGAATCCTTGTATCTTGCGAACGTATCTATGAGTCTCAGCTTGTTCCTGATCAAACATTTTGATACGATTCAACGGTCTAAGATCGCGTTCGGAGTGCATCGAAACAATGAGCATTGCCGAGAATTTACCGTGAGATATTTTTTGACCTATCTTATCTTCATTGTTTCTCTTCCGTTACATGATTCTTTTTTTTTTTTTATGTTCGAACAAGGACTGGAACACGTAAGAATGACGAGTTTGCTCTCTTGCCAAACTTCTCTCATCGATAACTGGAATAATTGTTTTTCTTTTCGTCTTTTCTATCTTGTCATTTGTTCGATTGGACATTTCGAACGGTCGTAAGCGAAAGCGTTTCGTTTGCAAAATTCCTCGCCTTTGCGATGCTCCCAATGCCTATAATTCGATCCAATTAATGAACTTTTCTTATGCACGGTTGAAAGAATCGTTGACCGCTCGATCGAAAGTGGAAAAACGATTGACCGATAAAATGCGTTCGTTCGCCTGGCAATGGACGTATCACGCATGGACAAAACATTTCACGCTTATTTACACACGTAGTCTGCCTTTAAGAGGAAGAGCCATTTTACTTTTTTTCCACGATACACTTAAGAATTCTCGCTGCGCGAACACTTATTCTAAACTAAATTATTTATAAGAAGATAGTAGACGCACGTTTAATGCCTCTTAAATGGTCGATCTATCTCTCTCTCTCTCTCTCACTTTATCTCGTATCATGCAATGCGCTATGCATTTGTCCAAAACAATAAGAATAATGTAAGAGGACGAACCTGCGTTGAGACAGACTCGAGATTTAGCCGTATCGAAGTAACGATGTAATTCCTCCTCTTTGAACGTGCCGCCAAAAGTTTCGAACCACTTCTCCTTTTTTCTCGCCCACGACCTGAAAAATCATTGAGAAAGATCACATATATTCCTCGTCGTTTCTACGTATAGATCTTTCGTTGGATAAGGGAAGAAGATTTGCAAAAGAAATTATCTCGTTAACGAGAAGATCTTCACGAACGATTCTTCTCTTTACACACAAGATGGCCCTCTCTCTTCCTCTCCCGCTCTCTCCCCGCTGCGAAAGGAACGAATTCTCGCGGCTGAAAGGATCTAATTGGCTACTGTCTCTCGTCCTTATCTCGGGATTAACTCTAGCTTGGCCAATACCACGTCGTTTATACCAATCTCCAAAGAATCGTATTGTTCGTCAAGTCCGCCGCGAATAATTTCCATGGTGAATCGCGAAAGACGTATTCACGTGGATCCCCGTTCGTAAAAAGAGACGATTCGTATTTGTAAGATATTCCATGACGTTTTTAAGAATATCAAGTAGGAACCTTTGCTGTTGGCAGAAGAGACAATGCCAGGCGTTGTCTTCGCAATCCCAACGAGAACAAACTTTTCTGCAGGATCTGACGCCGCAATCGTTGCAACTTATACCGCGTCCGATCAAGAAAGGCTTCAGGCAGCAAGCGCACCGCCCATCGTCCGTAACTACGATCTCTTTCGTTTTTCTTCGTGAGTCTGCTTCTTTCCTGAAAGCATTGATCATCGGTCAATAATAAATTCGAAACTTACTTTCTCGTGTAATGAGAACGAGGAGGAGGTTGCGAGGACGGGTAATAGGTTTAAATTTTCAAACAAACTTCCCTTTTATTTTTCTCTCTTATTTCTTTTCTTATCTTTTATTTACTTTTCTCTTTCTTTTTTTTTTTTTTGTTTTTTTTTATTTTAATTTACAGACCATAGTCGGAGATCAACATATCAAAGTTCCCAGCTCGATTTAGATCGCATTGTTTCTTCGAGTGCAATGCTTACTCGAACGACTAGTTACCGTCGACCTCGTAAACTTGCCTACCTACTTGGGAAACGAACGGAAAAGTATAGTTATTGACCTTTCGAATAAACGATGCAGCCCACATAATACGCTTACGATCAACAACGGTCACGTAACTTCTAGTGTGCGTGGCATCGAAACGAGAATTTACGCAAGTATCGCGAGTAAGGACCCATCTGTTTTATTCCCATTTCTTGTACGCTTTTCGTTCGTATATTTGATACATACCTGTCGTACGCTAATTGATTCATTCAACTTTTGCAGGTGAGAGAATCATCTTTCTCGTCTTTGAAAAAGATGGCAATTCATGAAAAACGATATTGTATGCTAATCTAAGAGGGGAACGTCGAACGGTATCGTGTATTAATCTAAGAGAAAAATATATATATTATATTTAAGTTACTTATATATTGTATAACAAATTATTAATATTATGTTCGTCGATTGATATCTAATACAGTATAAAAAAATTTGAGGACGAATCAAGAACTTTAATTATAAATGCATTATAAAGAAAATTATTATTAGGAATGAAAGATATCTCTAAGATATCTAAGAAGGAACAGATAGTTTCATCTTTTCGAATTACAGATCACGCGTTAGTGGAATGATAAAGATACACCTCAACTTATTATTACGTGATAAAAAGTGTCGACTTTACGATATAATGTTTTTGCATAGATCGCGTCCTATCGATGATATCGCTATCCTTGAAATTTTACAAAGTTAACTCGGTAGCTTCGGTATCGTTTTAATCAAATCCGTCGTCGAATCCCTTCGCTTTTCCGCGAAGAACGAAGATATAGATGAAAAAGTCAGAAGGGAAAGAGTCGATGAACTATACGAAGTAAGAAAAATACGTTCACTCGTCGCGATCGAAAAACGTAGCTGCTGCCCTGAGCCCGGAATGACTGTCCTCATCCCTTTCCATGTCGGATGTAACAACCTTCACTATGACGACTTCGATGGTGATCAAAAGAAAGAGAACCATAAACGTGGCCATATTGTATTTCTCTTGACTCGGAATGGACTTATCACCTTCGAGCAAAAGTGTCGATATTATAATGGAGATGCAGGCCAACATAATTGTTTAATTTTAATTTATTTCCTTCTCTCAAGATTCTTTTATCCTTAGGTTATCCTTACGTATCGTCCTGACAATGGATATAATTATAAATTTTTTCTAATGGTTGCGTCTCGCGTTCGATCGTTCGTCCTTGGTCAATTCAAGTCAGAAGTACTCGCATCGGACAGGAAGTTGTATAAGTCTTCGGGCACGTGGAACGAGTTTTCTTTTTTCCATTAGGATCTTGCAAAAAGTATCGATACTCCTCTTGGAGAAACTTTTCGTCGATGAAAAAATTTCAATTTGTTCGAGACTGCGAGTTACGTAGGCGATCGCTTACGCAAACACGCCGTACATGTTCGTTAGAGAAATATCATTCCAATCGCACAACTTCCACCAAATATTATGCACCAGTAACATTTTTTCCTCTTCGCTTAGCCGTTTCTAAAATACCGATCGTACAAACGTAATAAAATTTCTTCTTCTATGTTCACTTGAAAATTCATAAGTGTTATCGTTCGTTGTAGTAGCCACGTAAAGAGTTGAAGTGTCGTCGTTTAATATAGAAACGTTTTTTTTTTTCCCCACTCCTTAACGGTCCTTTCACTTTTTGGCGCAATGATTTCTTTTTCGCTACGGATGATCGAACGCGACTCCTCCTCTAACGAGAAATCCTTCTTTGGATCTAAGAAAAGATAAAATTCTCGTAATTTTCGTAACTTTCATTCGTCGATTTTCAAACACATTGATGCCTCGTGGAAATTTTACTGTATGGTAACGCTTACAAACCGTCCACCGTAATGGAATAGTATGGGTATATTAACGAACGATAACCAGCTAAGAAACTTTCGCTCGAGAAACTTCAAGCAAGAGTTTCGTTCGAGTTAAATGTTATTTCTAATCTTCCGCTCTGAGTCCAAAGGAATTCCTTCATTCTCCTCTGTCTCCTTTCTTCTTTCTTCTCGTGAAATTTTAACACTCGCGAAATTTCTTCTTTCGTATCCTCTTGTTCTTTCGTATCCCTCGGGTTCACGATTACATTGAAATAAAAAGCGAAGATCGTTGCGATGATATTATCGCAAACAACGATGATAACTACTCGTCGGAGCCATCGAGAGGTTTACGATCGTTCACGCTTGGAAAACAGGAAATGGAGTAATAATAATATCGGTTTCCCGTTTGTCTCTCCTTAAAAAATGACGATGTCTCGGATATGATCGCGTACATCCTTGGTCGTTCGACTCGAATCGACGATCGACGCGAATATCCGTCCTTTGTGGCGAAGCGTCGGTTTGAAAGTGACAGTGCCTTTGCACGGGGAAACTCGTAGTGATCCGTTCGGCGGTTCGCCTATGCACGTAATTCTTTCGACGGTAGGAGCTCATTCGTGCAACTCGATACACTACTGATCGTCGACATAATACTAGACGTTTAAGAATCTTTGCGAACGATTAATGTTAACTTTCACTGAATTTCGATCGAACCAATCGTCTTAGCCGATTGTCTTCGAATATACCGACACGAAAATACTTGGGCATATTCTTTATTTACCTTTATCTTCTTTCTTCGCTTCATTTTTTTTTTTTTTATTTTTTTATGCGGTTACAACACACCACAACATTATGTAAGAGCAGTTTTACTATGTGAATTATAATTTGTTATTGACGTAACAATCGAGATCATAACATCTTCTTTCGAAGGAAATCCATATTTACTTCCTTAAACGAATTCAAGATCTCATTCATTCGTGCAGAAGTACGATTTATTTTTTAATTTAAATACAAATCCTAAATTCCAAAATACACATATTGAGAATGAGAAGAACAACGCAACACGTTATATCATAGCTTATAACTTTCCAATTACGTAAGGATATTTCCTCTGCAGGTTTTTTTCAATTTCGATCATGTAACGATTTTGCAATAACATTAAATATATTCAAGGCCTCGTTATAACGGTTTCCGAAAAATATTATAAAGTTATCGACGACGAATCGAGGGAGAGATAGAGATAGATAGAGAGAGAGAGAGAGAGAGAGAGAGAGAGAGAGAGAGAGAAAATTATACGAATTATGCGAATAAACATGAAAGTCTTACCGTTTGTCTTGCTTTTTTCTGCATAGAATGGTACGTAAGAGAAAAATTTTGATCAAACGCCTTGTCTCTCCTGGTCTCATGAAGAATCTCGTATCAGAATTTTTCTACGTATTCTCATTCAATGACAAACGATAGAGAAAATGAAATAAGAAGAAACGTATCGATCTATTCTGGGCGTATCTCAAGGAGTTCCTATCGATGTGACAATCATTTTCACCAGGGAAACGGTCCGGTTGCGAAATTGTAAAGAAAGAATAAAAGCTTCTACTTTTGAACGTGGACGATTCGGTATAGATGTTTTATTTGAAATATATATATACAGGAATGAAGAGAAGAGTACAAGTCTCACGGCACGTTACACGAACTATGAAATGCGGTGGTTGACTGACTACTCGTCAGGACAAACTAACATTTCAACAATGAAAGAGCCGTTCAGCCGTTGTGTTCGAATCCCCGTTCGGTTCCTCCTCGTTTCCGGTCTCCCTACACGGTGGGTCAGCGACGCCATTGTTTAATATGGTCTGATATACCGTCCATTGTGTAACGATGTTATACCATTAACGACTTTGGTGTCTCTATGGCTCGACCCACCTTGCGCATCCTAATGTCTTTCCCCTTCACCTACCCACGTCCGAATATCTCTTTCCTCTACTGTCTTTCGTTCTCTTATCAAAGTTATTGAACCGTCGGTCGACGCACGCATGACTAACGCTCGACGCGTTTCCTGCCGTGGAAGAGCGAGCAATTTTGTTTTTCGTTCGTCGAAAGAGTACCTACGAGCCTTACGGAAAATATAATGAAAAATTATTGCTCTATCCTATCGATAGGATAACAGTCGTATACTACAGTCCATGGAAATTATCAGGAACATCGCACGCTCACATACGCGTAGTTACCACGCTTGTAGACACGCAGAGTCGCGCGAATGACACGCATGAATAGCCGAAGAACCGTAAGGCCGTGCGATCGAGAGAGAGAGAGAGAGAGAGGAGAAAAAAAAGGAAGAAAATAGGAATTATTTACGTACGTACGGTTTCCGCGTTCTTTCCTCTCTTCCTCGCTCGATTATTATCGCTCTGTAACCCAGTTTACGTTACTTCGTTACTAACGCTCTATCATAGTATAATAACGCCGGTAACAAAACTAAAATTAATCCAAGATAAACGTCGATTATCTTTCGACCTTTTTCCTCGTTTGCAAAAACTTTTCATTGAAAAGAACTTTTAAGTCGTTCGAAAAGCAAGAAAAGATATAGCGGAAAGCAATCAAGAAGCAAAAAAATATCAAAAGATAAGAATGTTTTAACCGATTTTCTTGTCACGTTCATTTAAACGGAAAACTTCTATAAGAACAAGAAAGCAAGAAAAACTTAATTTTCCCTAACGCTACGATTATGAATACTACGATATTAAAACTCCAACATTTTATAATATCTAATAATTATACCGAAGACCTTGGTCGACGATTTTCACGTGTAACACACAAACGAGCCTCTTCCTATTATGATTAAGTCAAGACTTCAGTCGTAATACGCGTTTACTGGCGTAATGTTGTGAAAACGAAAAACGACGTTCATCCGGCTCGAAATTTTGGTTCGAAGACGTGACAACGATAAAGAAAAAAACATTTTGCAAATAGTAAAAATAAGTTTTTATAATCGAGATAAGAGAATAGATCGAAACACCTTGTTAACGTTTCGATCCGTGACGCAAAATCGATAACGTAAAACGGATCGATTTTTGTATCGTAATCTTCGACTAATCGGCTAGCTGCGATAATCAACGATGGAATTGGAAACAAAGAGAAAAGAGGTGAGATATTTTTAAATGAACAAAGGAGAAATTCATGTGAAATAATTTATGTTGAATAATTGCATCAAAAGTGAATGTTGTTAAAAAAGTAAGAAGTCGCAACAGAGGAAAGGAAAACGAAGGGCACACGCCCTTGGTGCTCGAGTGAAACATTTTTTAGGTCGATATTTGCTTTTATTTCCGTCGTACTCGGACCACGGAGGAAATCGGCGAAATGTAATTTACTCTGGCGCACGAGAAAGAGGAGAGAGAGAGAGAGAGAGAGAGAGAGAGAGAGAGAGAGAGGGAGAGAGAGAGAGAATGTGGATCGACACTTGCCGGACTGGTCAGAACGGGAGAGAGTAAATAAAAACAAGTCCTGCATACCAAAGTTGCGTTCTATATGTAGGTGTACGTACGTATACGTATACATATACGTAGATACATATTATATACAGACAGATTCAGGCCTGGCTCGCGGGTCATAACGGCCAAAGATTCTTCTCGCGGGGCCTTTGCCCGGACTACTTTGACCGTGGACTCGTAATGACGTGTAAAATCTCTTCCACGGCATGTGGAACGATGTCGAAACGACGTATTTGCTAAAATTATACAGATAGAAACGATTAGATCCCTATTGCGCTTAGAAAATCTTATCGTATTTCTACGATGTAATACTTACCACGACGGTAACCTTGAGTCATCTTCTTTGCGATTGCCTTAGATAATTTCACCTTCTTCGAGCGATTCCGATCGAACGTTTTCACGTACGAAAGAAATCGAAATCGTACATTGAAATGATGTTGAGTGGCATTCTCGAGGATTAAATTTAATCGTGAATATGAAATTGGAGTTTTATTACATTCGAAAAAATCATTTACCATTAACGTCTATAGCCGTATTATCTTATATACTCGTGGCTAATAATTTTTCCAAATTAGCCGAATAAAACTGATCTATCTTGAATAGTGGAAAGTCTCTCGATACGTTCGCGGAAAAACACATGTTATCGATAGAAATTGGCTTTAAACGGGGTCACGATCGACGTGCCTCAAATAATCGACCTACTTTGGTCACGCTACATGCCTGTCTCATTAACATTGCATATTGTGTAATATATTTTGTCGAACAAGATGACTCTATGTATCGTCAATTTCTAATTCGGTCCGTAACTATAATAACTATAAGAAAATAAAATATTTTTCTTTACTCACCCTTTCCGTAAGGTACTGAAGAGGATAAAGCAAAGCCCAGAAGCCACTCCGGCTGCGATTAAGCTCAGGCTCGGTGACACGATCATCATGCTCGTAATATAATTGTAAATATAATTATACGCGTTGTTTGATTGGCGTAATTGAATTTAATGGACGCTTGAGGCTCGGCGAGCCTATGAAGCAAGAGAACGCTATACGCGCATTTATTGACCCTTATTTTCCTCGCGAATCATTTAAATTCATCGAAAAATAAAAACATTTATATCTATGATCTATCGCAACAAATGATCTTTCAAACTAGTAGGAGAATATCAAGTGCTGTATGTGTGCTACACGGCAACGCGTATCTTTACGGACTGTCGGTTCTTCGCTTTTTCTCGGGATCCGATAGAGAGCGAGAGAAAGAGAGAGAGATGCTCACGATTCATTCGAGTTATCTGATGTAAACGATAATATCGATAAACCGATAGATCTGTCGTTCAAAGTCAAAATTCACTAACGTCTAGAAGATTCGCGCATTCTCTTTTCATTATTTATAATTTATACTCGAACGTTTCTAACCTACATTCTCAACGAAATCGGTTCCTTTTAATTCAAACGACTTTCGTATTCTCCAACAAATCGTTTTCCAATAAAACGATAGAAAAACAAGCGACTATTCAACTAGAAGCTAATAAATATATCGTTTATTTTTCATTCTTCCTTTCGAAAGTATCACATCTGGTAGAAGATAACAAGTACACGGTAGAAAGTACCGTAAACTGTTATCTTTATATTGCTCCACTTTTGGATAAAAAGCTTCACAACCATTCGATTGATTTCACTAAAGTTTAAATTACGCGCCGCGACCTTCTCCTTCTTTTACGTTGCACGGTTATTATCACGTTCTAAACGTTCTAAATGATTTAATTATTTATTTCCTCCGTGTCTTACGTCATAAAACGTTTCATCTTTTTACCTTGACCATTCAATATAAAATATCTTTATCTTTTACAATCGAAACTTTCTAATTGAGCCAAAATTAAAACGTTTGAAAGTTAAGGTGCGTTTATGAATAAAAAATTCAATTGCCTTCCGATCATGGTCCAAAGCTCATTTTCTTTTCTATCAAAATTCATGGTCGTAGATTTTTTTTCTGATAGGTCGCAAAAAGAAAAAGAAAAATTTATATAGAAATCTCACTTCGGTAGATCGCAAATCGATTTCAAATGAATACCTCACTCTGACGGACTTTTCTTTAAGGATATGATGATTTTCTTATACGCGTATGCGACGTATCGAGCATTAAAACGCTCGTGATGCGTACGGAACGCTCGATAAGATTCGACTGGAGAGAAGCTGAAGAGTTGTTCTCTCGTGCGACGATGTATATAAAACCTCTCAATTTTGTCTCGATATATATATATATATATATATATATATATATATATATATATGCATATGTACGTGGATTTTACATGCACCCTGCATCGTGGCTATAAACGCATATCATTGTGTACGCTTAAATTTTCTAAGTCAATTCTATTCAAGAAAAAAAAACGTATGTCATCTCTTAAAAGAATAAATTACTTATTGCATGTACATTAACAATTGCGCGTTAACAATACGAATCTGAATGGTAAGGCTCTATATTTACACAAAAGTTACTTACATAATCGTAATAGCGACACGAGAGATTGCGTCACAAGTATTTAAATAAATGATAAGAATGCTTTATAAAAATTTAATAATAATAAAGAAAAAAAATCAAATTGGACCAAATGTTAAGACATTCGTCGGATAAATATATTATTAATTATTTTCACTGTCGTGACATCACATACGTCGTAATATATATAATGAATGTTCTCTCGCGTATATCCAGTTGTCAATATTAAGGTGTTCCTGTTATATGTCATCAAGTCGATAATCACTTTCTCTACCTTATCATACGAAGATACCCATTTACCGATACCAAGAAAACAAACATTGGTATTTAACATTTTCATTCGTCCTTATATCGGGAACGATTTAATAATCAAACGTAATAATATATCGTTAATATACAATAATATGCTCATTAACTCTGTCTATCTCTGAGAGACACTATAAGAAATTGTGTAGGTTGATCAAACTGAATCGTTTAGTATAATGTGATACGTTCGGGATAAATAATAATCATCGGCATTCATTATATGATCAACATCGTACAAAGTATTTATCTAAAATAGAAGATGATGAATCAAAGAGTAACTAGTTTCGACGGTAATGTATTAGCTTTTCCAAACGCATCGCAAGTTAGATTTATTATTTCAAGTTGGATACGTTGCGCTCGCATTAACTTTTTTATTTCCATTATCGTGACATACGTATCTTCGAACGGTTGTTCGGTGTTTGCTCAGTAAATACACAAGTCTTCGAAGACTTTTTCTCTCGTTCATAGTTTTATTTATTTATTCTTCAATCGAAACATATTTTACTCGTAAATAAATATAATTAAAGTGATCTATCAACTATCTTCGATCTTCTTCGTCTTCCAGTATCGCGCCCGTACTTTATACGTTTACGTGTGAAAAATATTTTAAACGTTCTAATCGTCCAAATGCATTATCGTGCAAAATGGAGACGAAACGTACGTGTCTTTGTGCATTAACATAAAGTGAAAATGATAAAATCCTCGATAAATTGTTTTTATGATTTTTAATATCGTACAATTTATTAATATTATTTTGCAACCTTCCAAAATGGAACGTGGTATATAGTATTTATAGATTAAAATTATTGAAAAAATAAATAAAATAAAAACTATCTGAAATGCAAACATTTATTATATAATTATCATGGTCTCACGTGACCGACAACTTTAAATACTGATGCCAGTCGATTAACTTCGTCTCATATAGCAAAGTCGTAGGAATACGTCAGTTTTAAATTTTTGCGATTCCTCATCGTTTATCGACGTAATACGATTTGTCATCTCGACACTTATTAAACGTCCGACAACATTTATAATTTGATTGCCTCGATATAGGACCTTAGATCCGAGGTTAAACGGCTATTAAGAAGCGTTCGGTGTCGTACAATCGAAGGATTCGACGGTACTAATAAAATTATCATACGTAAGTACGTACCTACGTACGTAGAACAAAAGATGGATGAAATTCAGAATTGTATCGAGCAGAGAACTGAGCTCATTCCTTCCACGCACGATCTTCCGTCACATCGTCAGGTAAATCGATTTATTTAACTTTAATAAGAAAATATCTGGCTTAACATATCGTTCTTTCACGTTTAACACGAGAACAAGAATTACTTTTCGTAGACATAAATTTCGAAGGTGTATGAGACGATTAAACATATATAAATTTACAGGCGCGTCTGGATATAATCAAATGAGTAAATTTGACGCGCCTATTTTGTTCTCACTATCCAATATGAATTACTCATTATCCGATATTTGTCTTCTCCAAATTGGTATATACGGTCAAGTATAGCAATTTTCTACAAAAAAAGATCAACGATCGATCGATTATTTCAAAAAGAAACAAGAGGATAGGTTTATATTATGAATTATCCAGATTACATTTTGTTACACAATATGGAGATGAATTTCTATGGAAAATAAAAAAACGTAAATATTGTAGCACACGCATCATGCACAAATTTTAATCCAACTAGATGGAATAAACGAGGACGGAATAAACATTTTTGAAATGTCATATCTCTTACGTATATGTGCATTGTTTCAATGGCTGATCCAAACGTGATATTGTGTACTCTGCGATACATGGGATAATCGACTGTCGTATAAAGATTTTTTTTTATCCCTTTTAACGATAATCTTAAATTGCTGATGAAAATTGTTAATGAAAAATAAGGTTCTTTTCAATATTATAAATCGACGAATTTTTGGTAAAAATCTTGATCTTATAATAACGTAAGTACATATTTAATCGCGGATATATTTAGCAGCATGTTCCAGTTGATTATTTCATGGAATAAATGATTCATCGCGTGTCCATCAATGATCCGAAAATTTGCATTTGTCTTTTTCCACGTACGCATTTTATTAAACGATATCAAAAGATGATATATCGAAGATAATCGATAGGTGGTATGGCTGAGATAAGATATATCAATCTTGTGTATAGAAAAAAATGTTGTATTACAAATGCAATTTTATAATTGTGTATGTATATAATCGCTCTACTCCTAATTGTAGTTATCATTTGCATCTTATCCCCTTTCTCCTTTTATTTTCTTTATCTTTAATGTTGCTTTCAACGCACAGAATCCCCTCCATCCTCGTCAATCGGTGCCGCGCGCGAAATCATTCTGCGCAGAGTCGAGGCGCGTGCGCTGAGAAATGAGAAGCTTGTGTACGTATATATGTACGTGGATTATGTGTCGTACTACATGCACGATGAAAGTGCAACGTAGTCCTACCACACGATGGACACACACTACGTGTCCAGAATCGTGAGAGAGAAGAGTCGGCGTGTGAACACGCGAGCGTAAGCGTCTCCTACTTTTAGCGCCGAATCTTCGTATAGCGATTTGATTTAGTTTATGTCTAATCTTTGCTAGACGCGCACCTATTCTTGGCTGTGCTTTCACTTTTCCTATCTTCTTTTCTCTCTCTCTCTCTCTCTCTCTCTCTCGCTCGCTCGCTCGCTCACTCGCTCTATATCTCTTCCTTTCAATTTCTTATCCTTTAATCCTCATCAGAATATACTCTTCGACAAACGAAGAAACGAAGAACAAGGTACCGAAACGATAGAGAAAGAGAAACATAAGAATCGAATTTCGACCGTGCTAAACAGGAAGAGAGAGAGAGAGAGAGAGCTGGCAAAACAACCCCCTCACGTCTTGCTCCGCTTTCCACGATTTTCGCGAACAACGAGGCTGATCGATATCATCGGGTTAAAAGGGAAAGCTCGTCACCGTGAACCACGTTACATCTGGGAATTTTAATCTTATTAATGTTTCTTCCTGACATCTCTTTAATTCGCTTATTCGCTTATTCGTCGAGGAAGAGGGTGCGCGAAATTCAAAAGGAAGGATTTTCGCATTTTTCGATCCTCCAGCCGTAAGCTTCGAAAAAGAGCAAAGTTCAAAGTCGAAAGACATTGGTCGATCTCTCTGTGGTCTCCCCCTTCCAGTCTTCTCTCTCACTCTCTCCACGACAATGCACACGAGTGAGAGAAAGAAAAAACCCCTGTGTTTGTGCGGACGCGATGCCGTTAACCACGTGTGACTTATGAGAACGGAGATCTATTCCAAAAGATAGTTCGATTTTTTGGATCAATCGTGAATTGATCAATGCATCAATCGTGAATTGATTTAGTGATAAATAATAAGGATAAAGGATTCCTTAGAACGATCGAAGGAACGAAGAATCAATGAAATCGATCAACGTGACGTGACGTGAAGGAAAGAAAATAAATGAGAGAGATCTCTAAATCGAGTATCTCTGTTAAATCGGCGATTAGTTATTTATCATCGAACGGGGTAAGCATAATTAATAAACAATCGCATTAACTATTAATCGTCATCGATGCCGCTCCGTCTTCGATTATTATTTTCGTTTAATCCTTGACCTTAAGACCTTCCGAACTTTTTCACGGCGATCTAAAATTTGCAGAGGGACAACTCGCGTTTAATACGTAGCTATATTTAGAGATATTCTTCCGTTCACGAATGAAATCAATTTTGAACAAAGTATAAGTATTATTGATGAGTAAACATTTAATCGGGAAGAAGTGATATTGGATATCGTGAAAAAAGAAAGGATTAATTGAAAGATATAATCGCTCTAATATCGTCGCTTTGTTCTCAACTAGATCTTTATAATATCTATATCTGTTTTTTAATGAAATACTAACAAATACTTAACGATCGATTTTCCAATCTCTTACGTATAATTGGACGCAAATTCGTATATATAATGGAGTCGCGCAATTAGTCTACTTCTTTTAAAATACTCGAGTGTTTTCTCGTATATTCATTCTTTGAGCTTCATTCTTGAACCTTCAAGACATACCTTATTTACGCTAATTTCATCGGTGTTCCTTCTAAAAATAATAACTTTTTCTGGTAGAACGTCGAATTAAAAGAAATTATCGATCGTGCGTAACAACAATGACACGAAAAGTTATTCGGCATTAATTAAATATTCGCGCTAACGAGTTTTCGAAAATATTTGATTCAATGTCCATATCTTATTTTCCTCTACGGCAATCTTCGTCGAGATATCTTTCTTTTTCAGAACGGAATATTTCATATTTTAGGATTTACGAGTGGAAATTAAAGAAGACTGGGGAAACGAATCGATTGATTTACAGTTATTCACGATTTTTCTTGATTTCGGACGGCAAATCGAATACAAAGATTGATTGTAATGCCAAAAATGTCACCGGATTACGTTAAAGCCATCGAGGGTGGCGTACATCCAACGCAGGTGAAGATGCACTACACGAGGATAAATTAACGATCGTCGATGCATGATATAAGATTCGAAAATTACATTTTCTTTCAAACCTATTCTTATTTCTCTTTTTCTTTTTCTTTTTTTCTTACTTCGTATCTTATAGGGAAAGCTTACAATATTTATAATACGTTTCGAACTTTATCGCAAACATTTCTCTCAAGGCTATCATGTTTCATTGATATAGAGAGGTAAAACTTATTTACTTTGAAGCAATATCTTCCTGATGCGTTTTTCGTCGCATACTTCTTTAAGAACAGAACCAAAAAAGAAGCTTATTCGCATCGTTCATTCATATCGCAATTTTTTGCTTTATCTATGAACAGCCTGAAAATATCACGTATTCACTCGTCTAAATGAAAATGTCCATGTCATTTGGAAATAAAAGTGAACTTTATATATATATGTGTGTGTGTGTGTGTGTGTGTGTGTGTGTTAATTCGTATTTTTTATTCTTTCAGACTATAGAAACAAAAATCTTCGCGAGAAGATGGCTGATCTTGACGATCTTCGTAATATACAGTGCCAGCAACGCAATGCAATGGATTCAATACAGTATTATCGCAAACATAGTCGAACGATATTACAAAGTTTCAAGTTTTCTAGTGGATATGACGAGCATGATATATATGATAACGTACATTCCATTCATATTTCCAGCTAGTTATCTTCTCGATAGATTCGTAAGTACGGCATTTTTTATCGATCGTTATTTAAAAATAATTAACAAAAAAATCAAAAAAGAAAAGAAAAGAAAAAGAAAGTTCCACTCGAATTAAGTTTGTATCTTGTCAATAGGCGAAATACTCGATGATACTCTGTGTAACTTTGGTTAGTCCTAATATCACAGCATTTAATAAGAATAAACGAAACTGACGAGCATGATTTTATTCGCTCCAAGGCTAATTAAGCAGATTTCTTTAATAAGACTTATCAAAAGATAAATAAGCTTTTAGACTTTATTATTGCTGCTCGATTAATTTCTTTTTTCTTTCTTTTTTTTTTTTTTTTTTATTTTCTTATTATTTGTAAAACCATTTACGTCCGATTCGAATGGTAATATTTTTAAAGTTTGACAAACAGCTCTTCGGAAAATGTAATTGACCTCGTTCTATAATACGATGAACGCCCGGCGTGATAAATACGTTAGCGCTTAATCGAACATTCCCATTTAATAATTTTTGTAAATTTTTATTAAATCTCCTTTGACAGGGGCTCCGATTTGCCGTTATAGTTGGAGCAGTCGGAACGGCCCTCGGTGCATGGATAAAAGTTTTTAGTGTTTCACCAGATCTATTTTGGCTTACCTTTATTGGTCACACGTTGGTCGCCGTTAGCCAAACTTTCGTTCTATCCGTTCCTGCTCGATTAGCAGCTGTTTGGTTCGGTCCCGACCAAGTTAGTAGCGCCTGTAGCATCGGCGTTTTTGGAAATCAGGTATATTTGATACGATTTATTTGACTTTATTTTTTTCTTTCAAGTCAGTCGAGATTTAAAATTATCGAAATATGATATAATTGTTTACTTTTTCGATTTGCACTAAACCAAGATATTAGGAACAAATATTTGTTTTCATATAAAGCTCGTTTTATCGTATCGTTTATTTTTATATCTACAAAAGTATGCATGTCGGGAACGATAATAGTAGAAACCTATATGGAACTCGATGGATCAACGTAGTACGTAAGCTTGGCGATAGCACAAAGTATAGGAAAGATTTAATATCAATCGTAAATTTTTCCACTCTCGATTGATTTTACGAAATACGATGTAGCGATTGAAATCTTAGATAAATCAAGATGATGTTTTGGATTCGATGTTACACGAAAGAAAAAATTTTAATTATTTGATTTTTAATTTAAAACGTAGATATCAATAAAAAAGAATTCATCGATCTAATAGAATAATAATGCATCGTATGAATTTAACTAGTAATATTATCTGAATTTCTTCGATATAATCAATATCCAATCTCAAGTATCCACGATGTAGCTTCTAGACATTTACGTCTATTTGTTCGTTTTCATTACCAACAGACGGAAATACTAGTTTACTCGAGTGTCGTGAATAATTTATGTGACGATATCACAAGTATATTAGACGAAGATAATACCATGTTAAATCACGAGGACAGACTGGTCCTTGAAACATCTATTATTCGACTATTATCATTATTTCAAGAAAGGGACGCGATCATTATTCTTTTCAGCCCATCATGACAGTAATTCAGAGACCGGAACCGATTAAAGGTTACGAGAAGTCAGACGGGTCGCGTTAATCGTTTAAACCAAAAAGAATGTCCTAACTTTAAATAAATACATAAGGATAACGTTAATTAAAATTTTCTAGATAGCAGATACGTATATATATAATTCAAGTGCCAAGCGAGAAGAGAACTTTTCTTTTCTTTGACATTTCCCGTAAGTACGAAAAATATCAATGAGGTCAAGTAGGAATACGTTGGTACTTTAAAGTTTCGAGCGGCTCGTTGAACGATCAAACGGATTTGATCGTAATTAATTGATGCCAGTGGCCGCACGCAATTCCACGGCTCATCGTAATAATGAAGCGCTTTCGCATCATTCACATATACTTTGAACAAACTCGATTGCACTTCGCAAGTGCGTACGTATATTCGTGTGCGAAAATGATGTCGTCTGTGCGTATTATAATTCGAGACTAGGGTCCGAACCCCTCTGTGCAATGAATCGTGGGTGCAGAGTTTGGCTAGCTTTCCCACATAATCATTTGACAATTTAAATCTCGTGCTAACAACTTGTAATTCATTTTAGGGGATATTTTAACGTTGTTACATAAAAAAACAACGTAAGAATCCTTACTATTAAATTACTATTCAATTAATGTATCCTGTTTATTGCTATGATCGTTCTTATGTTCGCAGTTGGGTATAGCCATAGGTTTTCTATTTCCACCGATCTTAGTACCGAACAGCGATGATATTGCCGTAGTCGCGCATGGCCTTCAAATCATGTTCTATATCGTTGCAGCCCTCACGTCTATCATATTGGTATTAATATTTCTCTGTGAGTAATTTTAGAATTGATCCGATTACGAAATCTTCCGATGAAAATATTTATTATTTAATGCGTATTTTCTTCTAGTCTTTAAAGCGCAACCACCCCTTCCTCCAAGTCCGGCGCAAGCCGTACAAAGAGAGAACGATACGCCAGAAGATTTTATACAATCCATCAAGAGGCTCTTCACCAATGTGGGATACCTGTTGCTTTTATTGAGCTATGGTATAAACGTCGGGATATTCTACGCCATCAGTACGCTTCTCAATCAAATCATTTTAGAATATTTCCCGGTAAGTCCGATAGCTATGCAACGAATCCATCTATGCGAATCCATTCGTAATGATCCTTTATTTGCCTTAGGGACACGAAACAGATGCTGGTAGAATCGGCTTGACCATCGTATGTGCCGGAATGTTGGGTTCGGTAATCTGTGGTATCGCGTTAGATAAAACGCATAAGTTCAAGTGTGTATAGATATTACGGATTGTTTGTCTCATATATAACAAAAGAAAGATACTAAATTGTCAACGACGATTCGCATATTCGCAGAGAGACGACTCTTGGAATTTATTTCTTCTCCTTCCTGGGTATGATCGTTTTCACGTTTACTCTGGACATTGGTCGGATATACGTCGTTTACATCACATCCGCTTTACTTGGGTATGCTAAGAATTTAACGACGATAGTTCTCTTCCAAATAAAAATGCCATCGAGTAAAAGACCAAAATGATGATTTATTTGTGCAGATTTTTCATGACCGGTTATTTACCGGTAGGCTTCGAACTCGCTGCTGAATTAACCTATCCAGAACCAGAAGGAACATCCGCAGGATTGCTCAACGCCACTACACAGGTATACAATGATTTTATTATCTTATGACTTCTTTCTTCTTCTTTTTTTAATAAATTCTTCGATAGATTTTTGCTTGTCCGTCGGTGATGCCAACAATTAAGTCGATGTCGAATCAATTTGATCGATGTAAATAATGAAGAAATAATTCTTTTAGGTATTAGGTATAGTCTTCACGATCCTCTATGGTTATCTGATCAAACTAGTGGGCGATTTATGGGCAAATATAGTTTTATGCATCGCCCTAGCCATTGGAGCCTTTCTCACAACGATAATACCCAACGATCTTAGAAGACAGAACGCTAAATTTTAAAATATATAACGAAAGTACAAATGTAGGCCGTAAACTTGACGTCGAGAGATATTATTTTTTTGAAGCTTAAACGACGGTGACCTTTCCATACTGTTGCATACGTGTTTTATTTAATACGATCTATCGTTCATCGGAAAGCGTACTCGCAATCGTCGTCCTCGACTTTAATAGAATATTAAATATCATAACGATAATGAGATTTGCGTCACGACCAAATATTTTTATTGAATATAATCTAACAATAAGTAGAAAGTAAGAAACGTTGATCCCTAAATTCGTAGATGAATATTTTTTTCAACAAGATATATATATATAAAAAAAAAAAATATATATATATATATATATATATATTTTTCTAGATGGATTGACAGAAAAAGATAAAATTGCAGGACAATAGATACAATAATAATAAGAATAATATAAAAAAGAATATTTTTAGTACGTAGAATCGTAGATATAGGATATTATGATGCTGCGCATCGAACACCGTAATTATATTTTGTCTATGATTAAAGAAAATGGAATTAGAATTAAATTAAGGTGTACCTTGTCTTCGTTTTTACTTTCTATTGAAAGAATGATAAAGAGAAGTGTCAATATCGTATATAGAGTTCCTAGAAAAAGTGATAAATCAGATGTCATATATATACATACATACATACATACATACATACATACATACATACATACATACATACATACATACATACATACATATATATATATATATATAAGATATCACATATTTTAACTCGCATCTTTCTATTTAGCAAAACTCGATAAAATATTTTTAAAATGAATATTTTGTTTGATACTTACTCCTTCATAATACCTGAACGTTACGTTCATAGTACCAATTTATTTGTCTTCCATCGTATTTTATTGTACGTCATTTATATGCTAATATGACTAATGAATCGTTATCTTCTATTTCGTAAGCTATAATACATTTATAGAGCATCATTATACGATAAAACCACTATTGAATTGTACAAGTGTTTATATTATTTCGTTTGGTCATTAGAACTGAAACGAACAAATGAATCGTTAAAATTTTTGTCGTTCTTGTATTTGTGAAAAAAGTAAATAAAATGTTAGTGAAAAATTGTATCAATAAATAAGTGGGTATATTTTTTTGTCAATCAGAAAAAGAATCGAGGAAAGATACATAACCTCTTAGAAGAAACATATAAGTTAATATCCATCAAAGTGACTATAATGGAATAAAGTAAAAAATATTTCAAGTACAAAACATTGATAATAAAACTTAATTGTTCAAAATCTATAATTTAAACGTAAAAGATTTCGTTTTGTAAAATTATGCTGATTGGTCTGTTTGTCTCACGTGATTTAAATTATCCAATACAGTGTTAGAAATCGACAATCGTAACTCTATCTTTGGTAAAAATTTCCATGGTATCATTGATTTCATACATTTCTCCTGTATTACTTAATCATGTAGTTTCATTTCAAACATGAATACTCATTATTTAAAAATTCGTAAAAAATAAAAAG
The DNA here is from genome assembly GCF_910589235.1 of Vespa crabro. Taxonomy (NCBI): domain Eukaryota; kingdom Metazoa; phylum Arthropoda; class Insecta; order Hymenoptera; family Vespidae; genus Vespa; species Vespa crabro. The sequence goes on from NC_060962.1 coordinate 9,357,267, forward strand.
CATTTTTACTAGAATAACCCTGAACGAATCAGAAGATGTAATAAAAATTTGGCAAGTTGGCAACAGTGTTCGGGACGCCTTATGGCTGTATTATAACAGAATATATATTAGTCGTTGAAATACTTATAATAATTTTGAAAAAGGCCATACGTAATTTCTGAACAATTCAATAAAATTATACGTAACTTTTTTTTACGCCGTTATCAATAGTAAACAATAATTTGTTACCGCTCTATCAAATATATTCGTTCCTTTGAGATCATCAACAATAACTTTCGCGCATGGAATGTACTTTGTGCTACAATCCTTTAGTGTTCCGAATAATTTAGATATTCGGTCAATAGAGTAAAACACTTGAAAAATTAAAATCAATTTTCACGCAATCGTGATGTAATAAGAATGTCTACATAGGAGCAATGCGCGCGCGCGCGCGCACTCGCGTATGTAGGATATACGCATGTAGTTTATACGTATGTAGCAATAATCCAATGTTGGATTTTTTTGCAACGATTAGTGGAATGCTATTTAACCAAAATAGATAAAATTGTTAAATATTACGGATGAAAATGAGTGGCGACATGTTTGAAGGGAAAGATTATCCAACACAATGGGCGTTAAATCCTTCAGCATATCAAAATATGAGTAATGATCAAGGTAGGCTAACAAATGAAATTTGCATTTCTAATTATCATGCCTTGAGTCAAAAGTACAGTTTTGATATTAAATTTGTATATACATATGAATTATTTGTTCTGTCACTATGCTATCTGTAATCTCGAATATTTTATAAGATCAAGAATAATATTGTTTATTTTATTTTCTCTAATATATGGTACCATTATGTTAAATCTGTTATATTCATTTTGAGTTTTACTTACTTTTGTAATCAATAGTGAAATAATGAATTATATGTTACCGTAGTTGATTGGGCTGCATTAGCTCAACAATGGATAAAAATGAAAGAAACGGTTGTTCCACCTGCTCCACCACCGCCATCAATCGATTCCCTTTGTCCGGGGAATGATAGTAGCGGTGAAGCACCTATGGATATGGATACCAAAGAAGACGATATCCCACCAGCACCACCAGCTCCCACAATTAGTGGTTCTGGTAATTTAACGATACGTATACATATGTGTATATATATATATATATATATGTATATACACACACACACACACACACACACACACATATATATATATATGAAAAAACTTAACGTCATTAGATGCTTGGGCTCAATGGAGTCAATGGGGACATTGGAATACTTCCAACTCTAGTACTGGAACTTGGGAGTGGACCGGTGTTCCACCTCCTGGAGTTACTATAGGTCCTGATGGAAAACCAGTAGGAGTACCTACATTACCCATCATTCCACCTGGCCCAACGATATCGACTACAGAATTTAATGTACCACCTCCAGTAACGCCGTCATTGTATTCTTATAATTCTGCACCTCCGTCTGCACAACCTTATAATCAACAAGTTAGTATATCTTGATGGAAAAGAAAAATAATAATAATAAAAGAACTTTTTTAGACTTTACAACCATATTAATACCTATAAAACATATGTAATCTTAGGTCAGTAATTTCTGGTCCGGCGAATCTTCAACTGCAGTGCCTTCTCAGCCGTTACTTTATATGAAGGGTATTAGGCATACAAATCGAATACCACATATGAGACCTATTGACGCAGTAAGATGTAGAAACAATAGGGAAAAAACACCAGAAGAAGATACAACCACTACTATTGGTAAAAATATAGAGGAATTTTCAAAATAATTTTTAAGATATAATAAAAAGCATGATTCCAATAAATATAATCACTTGATAGATGCAGCAAAACGTCGTCAATTGCCTGCATGGATTAGAGAAGGATTAGAAAAAATGGAAAGGGAAAAGCAAAAAGCAGTAGAACGAGAGAGACAAGAAATATTAAGAAAACAGGAAATAGAAGCTCGTAAAAAGGCCGAGGATGAGGCTCGTTTAGTTCTTAATCCTTCGAAAAGTAAATTTGTAAGTATACGATAAAGTGAAAAAATGTTTATATAAATGTATAATTAAAAGTTGATATTCTAATTCTAGGATTCAGATTCGGAAAAAGAAGGAGATCAAGAATTCGAGACAAGTTCGACCGAACAAAATATTAACAAAAAGAATTACGAACGTACGCCAGATGTTATTCTTCGTCCAAGAAAGTCGCGTTTTCGAGATGCTGATTCACCTGAGCCAAGTATAGCCGCTGATAATAGTCCAACGCCTGTTTCTGGTAGTGTACCTGTTACTGTCAAACGATCGCAAGAGGAAATATTGCAGGATGTGGTAAATAATTGAACGTCACCTTTTTTCTTTTTGAACGTACTATGAGTCATATACAAATTTACAGCTAATTTTGTGCCATAGATGTTGAAAGTTCGAAGATCTCTAACAGAAATTCTTTTGGAAGTAACAAATGAAGAAATTGGGGTAGTATGCAGAGAGGTTTGGAATCGCGCACGTGCCAAAGGTACTCCAGATACACATGATAACACTAACATAACGAAACTTCATATTTTTCCTCGTCAATATATAATACTTAATTTACATGAATTTTGTGCCATGTCATGGAGAGCATTATCGGCCCCATTGTATAATGCAATATTTACAACATTAAACAAAGATTTTTTAATCCATAGGCTTAATTATTTGACAGTTGCAGGACATCTGATTTTCTCTTCCAGGAGTATTCCAGTGTGTTACTTCTATATTAGTTTATTGTGATTGTATAGGTTAGGTTAAACATTATACGTTAACAGAATGCCATACGTACAATTTTTTCATTAAATTCAGAAAAAAATCACGGAGTTTTGAGAAGCAGTGTGTTATGCTTATACTATAGTATATATTATTTTATCGTGTTCCAACACGTCCTGACATTAAACATATTATGCTGGTCGAATATGTGATCGATGAAGTGTAGAGAAGTTCGCAATAGAAAAATAATAATAAAAATAAAACTCTATCTGATGATATATTATTATGTATCAAAGATAAGAGTTTAGTTGTACGCTTCTTCCATAAAACTAATGGAGAGTACATAAAGACGTATGAAAAGATGTATCAAAATATATTTGTATATGCGCGATAAGCAGCGCACGATTAATTTCGTACGATTACTTTCACAAGAAAATTGAACAGGTGGGGTCGTACAATACGTTTGACATATTAGGTTGGAAATTCATGAATTTCATGTTTCATACATAAGTACTGTCACTGTCACATTTACTCTTATGAAAAATTCATTTTTTTATTCTTCTATTAGTAATAATGATTCATCAATACGATTTATTAAATTACAGCATGTTACATGTTATAATATGTGTATGATTAAATGAGACTGACTTATCATTCTCAATGAAATATTAATTGCAAAAGAATGTTTTAATTATGCTTATTTCATGGAACTTAACGTAAATATTTTTATTCGAACTTGATTAAAAATATCGACCATCTTATATAATATTGATCTTAAATCTAATAGCATGCTGTAATTAATAGAGATTTTAATAATTTTTATTATTATTAAAGAGCAATATAAGAGCGCGCGCGTGCACGCTTATGTATAGGTATATTACATCCTTATTAGTTGATATCTGTAAATTTAAGATATTGTAAAATAATATCTTATTAATCTAAACTTATGAAAAATCTCAATTTTGATAGTTTAATGAGATAATAAGAATAAAAAAGCTTTTTCAGCTATGTGAGGAATAGAGTTGTCTCTCTCCTTACAAAACGCTGAGCAGCGTTTATTTACAATATGTCTTGTGGGGTTTGGGTGGGGGGAGGGGTGGGATGGTATCCGCAAAGTAACTCTTAGCGATTGATTACTAAATGCGTGTGTATTGTAAGCCCCTGCAGGAGAGCACTCAGTCGCATCCTTCAACAACACGGCCCCTCTTGCTCAGATCACTCGAAAACTTGGTAAGTTATATATATATTTATGATCTTCCACGTGCTGTGTTTCCCTAAGGATGGTTGTAGAAACAGTCGCTTGAAAAAGTTACTGTTTGTGCAATGTTGCACTTTCAATATTTACTGACAGATTGCAAAATGAAGATGTCTCTCAGGACATTTTATAATGAAATAGCAGGAGCAAATTTATTGGTTCAACGTATGTTCTTTCACGTTTAAGGATCAATGTGAGAATTTTAAAATGGATTTAACTAAATATTTGTGTGTCATAGGTCTGGGCATCTACGGCGACAGTAATAGCGAATCCGAGGAAGAACAGAATGAGCAAGAACAACTTCAAAACAATGATAGTGATGAAGAACTGATGGTATTTAATATGCATTTTAAATCGTAAAGGTTTCGGTAATAGAAAATAAAAGAAAGGGAACGGAAATAAGAGATTAAAACAACATTCTATATTTTATATTAATCGTTTTACAGGAAACTTTGAGACGTCGGCAGCAGGCATTCAAAAAGACAGAGAAGGAGATAGAAGCACGTCTTGCGGCAGAAGAGGAAAACGAAGATCAATACAATGTACAACAGGATAATCATATTGGTAATACTAGCTGCAGAGATACAGGTATGTATTGAAAATAATAAAACTAAAAGAGATTATTGCATTATCAAGTATAACTCCATAACATCACACTTTAGTTGATGAGAAAGAAACGGTAAATATTCAAAGAGCAGCGTCTGAAAGTTTGTCGAGTGACGGACAAAGTCCACGAGAAGTAAATGCCTCTGCGGATGTGATAAAAGCCGGTACACCTTCAGCATCAGTTAATTCTGAATCTAGTAATTCTGAATCTACGAGCTCTGATACAAGTCATAATTCGACAAAGAAGAATAAAAAATTAAGTAAAAAAAGCGATCGAGATCAAAGGAAACGAAAGTCTAAAAGTAGAAGTAAATCAAGAAGCAAGAAATCGAGATCCCGTTCATCGGAACGTACGCGAAAACGCTCGTCGAGATCGAGATCGGTTAAGTCCCGTAAGGGACGGCGTTCAAGGTCGAGCAATTACAGGTCCAGTAGAAAGCGCAGATCGAAATCACGAAATCGAAAGCGATTAAGATCTCGATCCAGAAGCTGCCGAAGATCTAGGTCTCTGTCAGGATCAAGAAAATGGTCCCGATCGCGTTCTAACGGAAAAAAGAAGTCTCATTCGCATTCCAGAGAAAGAAGAAGTCGATCACGTTCGATAAGGCGTAGCAGATCGCGTATAAGGGTTAAACGAAAGTCCTCTTCAAGAAACAGAGAAAGATCACGATCCCGTTCGCGAGATCGTCACAGATCGCGATCTTATGTTTCTAGAAGTAGAAGGAGAAGTCAATCTAGATCTAGGGATCGTAGAAGGTCGCAATCAAAGTCGCATCAATGGAACACTCGTGATGGTAAGAAGTCATCGCATCGATTCAGGAATTGAGCCTGTTCAACTTCAAGCAAAGGTTGTATATACATTCATATTTATATCGTGAACAGATTCATACAGAAAGCTATTTATTTTATTTTTATGCTCAAAAGACAAAAACGTACAAAACAATTTATCTATCCTGTTATTATTTGGCTCTCTGTATCGATTTGTGTCTATCTAATACATAACATTTTATCGATATTCAGATGTATTTTCAATTTAACATAAATTTATACTAACAATAAGTATTAAAAAATAATAGTATGTGTTATGGCCATACAACACAACATCTCTCAAAGATTGCATTAACGCAATAGCCAGACACTTTATCGTGCTAAAAAGATTTAAATTTATACGATTGCATTGATCAAACTTACATTGGACATCAGGAGTATTACGTGCTCCATACAAATTTCTCGTTTTGAAAGTGATGCGAAATTCTAAAAGTTGATTATTATTGCGCGCTAATATTAATTATAAATGCTGGATTTTTCGAAAAAATAATACATGTCTTACACCTTTATTATCACTTTCAAAGTCTACGTTTTATACATACACACACACACACACGCACACACACACACACACATATGTATGTATGTGTATATATATACATATATTTATATTTATTTATTTATTTACTTATTTATTTATTTATTTATTCATTCATTCATATTTATATTATGAAGTGTAATATCAATATCTCTTTTTCTAATCTAAAAGATATCTTCAAAGAGAAATTTCTCTTCTTCGTCTTTCCTTATTTTCTATTATTATTTAATACAATGCTAATACTATATAAATTAAGTGTATGCATGCTATAAGAATATTGGCAGGATCCCCTAGAAATGTTATTTTGTTTCAGCATTTTCCACTGGCTTCCAGTTGGCTTCAATATGTCATTCTGCCTCAGTCCATCAGTGTATACTACCATGGTAGTTCTTTCGTTTTAAATATATCACGTTCAGTCTCTCCCGAAGTGTATAAGAAGGTATGATATAATAAAGAATAACATTTTCTTTTCAAATAAATGTGTTATGACTTGAGGAAATATCATTATATCCTTGGAAATTGGTGCATGTATAGAATTATTTAAAATATTTTAATATAATTTCATGTAAAAAGTAAGAAATGTTTAAACGATCGAATGGACGTTACATTAAGTTTATTGGTCGTAACCACGATCGTTTTTGTACTGTATAATTATTTAGTACCTGTAATAATCCGCAAACAGATTTAATGAAATTATGGTGTATCGAGAGAAAGATATAAACAAACATTATGGACATCATAAATTTTTATAAACGCTTTAAAAATAAAACATAAAACAAAAATAATAATAATAATAATAATAATAATAATAATAATAATAATAATAATAATAATAATAGGATAAACATAAACGAGCAGAGAAAAATATGAAAGTAGATCGATTTAAAGATGCTGACGAATATCGTTGTTACATCGAGGCCATTATTCTATTAGATATTGTAAACTACATTGAATCAGTGAATTACTACACAGTCTAAAATATATCACTTTCTTAATTGTTCAATATTGAAACGATAAAAAAATAAAAAATACCAAAATTATTATATCAATGGTTACACATGCCACAACTCGCTTATATCTTAAACATTTATTGTGTAATATAAGATGTTTCAAACGTACAACTAATTCTTTTCTTAATAGCGATATTTCAGTAAAGAAGCTTTTTAGAACCTCATCTTTACACGCACTCTTTTTTTTTCGTTTGTTTAATATTTATTGTATTTTTCTTCCTCAATTTCCTTCCAATTTTACTCTAATTTTCTCGTTGTGAAGACTAAAAACAGAGGGCAGCCTGTATTTAAGCATTTTATGAAGCAAAAACGATGTTTAGTCATTATATTACAAATAAACGAAAATGTTCATTTATCTTTAGTAGCCCGTATTGCCTTGCAAAGTTCTATCCACGGATGTCCATAAGAACTGCAAATGTCGCAAACGTTAGACGAACTTGCGGATGGTTGACTAGCCAAGTGATGAGTCGTGCTTTGCGAAGATGATTCTTCCTCTTCCGGTCTAGATATGGTCGATGATAAATGAAGGAAGTTGACCGAGGAAGGCAAAGAGGCCGGTGCACGAGTTTTATGTGATGAAGGTAATGTCGCAGAATTGCACGATGAATTAGAGGATGCTAAAACAGAAGTCGATTGCTCCAATGACGATGGAGACTTTATGTATTGTATTGATCGGCCAGAGGGTGAAGAAAGGCGCATACACCGGAGAAGGTTGAGTCAATCATTGAGAAGGCCTTGAGAAACGCTAATGAGCTGTTCCTTAAGAACACGAAAGGAAGGTCGAACTTCCGGACAGTGTGCCCAACACTTTCGCATTACCTAAAATATCACGAAATTTGTCTCATAAAAATTATTTTCTCTTTCTACATTAGCACTCTCATTCTAAACTAGAGAAATAATAATAATCAACCTCATAAACTTCTTTGAAGCAAGCCTTCGGTCTTTCTAATATAATTCCACGTTGAACTCTGTCGACAACCTCGGTATTCTTGAGACGACCGTAAGGCATTTTTCCACAGGTAAAAATTTCCCACATCAATACCCCATACGCCCAGACGTCCGATTTAGAACTGAATCGAGTATAGTTCAAAACTTCTGGCGGTGCCCATTTAATTGGAAATTTAGTACCCCCGCTACTGGTATATTGATCATCTAGGACATATCTAAAAGCATTTGTCACGTAAATAGTACGGGCATATTGTTGTATTATATCAAATCGTAAAATAAATATCTCTTTCATCAATTGGAAAAAAAAAAAAAAGAAAAAGAAAAAAAGAGAGAGAGAAAATTAATCGTGCAATATAAAAGAATTACCTTGCCAAACCGAAATCAGCCACTTTCACTACGTTTTCAGATCCAACTAAGCAATTGCGTGCTGCAAGGTCTCTGTGGATATAGTTATGTCTCTCCAAATATGCCATTCCTTTACAGACCTGAAACCAGTATTTTGGAAAGTTTTTATTCGATCAGATTTTTCCATTTTGCATATGGTAATCTCTGAATATGCTAGAAAAAAAACAAAGAATATTATTAACATGATATATAATGTAACATGAAAACGTGCTATATAATAATTTCACCTGTATGCACATATCCAGCAAAAGACCAACATTTGCACCTAATGTGGTTTCGTGACGACGGAGGTAGTTGAGAAGAGATCCATGCCGCATATACTCTGTGACAATGTATATCGGTCTGTCTTTACTGCAAACACCATACAATTGGACGAGATTTTGATGCTGTAGTTTCCTAATGAAAATCAATCGATATATGAGAATACATAAGAGTTCAAAAGAGTTTAAGTAGTAAGAGTTTAAGAGGCAGTAGTATTATACTTACGTCATAACTTTTGCTTCTTCTATAAAATCATCTTCAGACATAGTTCCTTCTTTCATCATTTTCACAGCAACGTCGATGGAACCACGCCATTTTCCTCTTCGTACCACTCCAAATTGACCGGAGCCTAGTTCATCTAGTAAATGTAATTCTGCCGGATCTATTTCCCATTTATCTGCAATCATAAAACGATACGTGATTTACATAAATTTAATCATTCTTCAAATGTACGAAAGAAATGAATATTTTATTAACCATGACTGAGGCCGGCGGTGGGTGGAACTGGTCTATCGCAAGGGCTCGTCTTTAATCGACTAGCAAGTCCCCCGCTATTATGTCGATGGTAATTCACAAGATCAGGAATCGAACTGCAACAATGCTTTTCCGAGAGGTAGAATTCTCCTCGTGAACTTTGCTTTATATGATAGTGCTTTACATGTGGATGTGGACTGTAAAAAGTACAATCGAACATATTATAAAGAAATAATCAATTTCAATTAGACTAACCAAGTTAAATTAATAAATGCTTACATTTTTGTATAAAGTGAAAGTGTATAAAGACCTTTCGTTGAGGAATTACGAACGACGAAACATCCCTCCTTTTCTTCTTGTTTCAATAAAGATTCCGCTCGTTGTCTTGACATATCACCCACATACCATCTGCATTGTAAAAGTAAAAAATAAAACTTATCGTGATTACCTTCAAATCAACGACAAAGGACAGCTAAAGTACTTACTCATATTTTTGCAATCCTAAAAGTTCTTTTTCTTTCACATAGTTACTAGGTATATAACCAATTGATCTGAAATAAAAATTTTATTATATTTTACATTTATCATGTAAATGTCCTTTTTCATTGATATACGTTTAAGGAATTACCCATGCTCATCTTTCACCTTCCACCAATGTTCTTGGGAATCATCTAATACCTCATATTCCGCACCCTATGAAATTAATGAACTAACGTAATACATGGATATCGTTTAAAATATTTGTATCTATCAGTATTAAATAAATTACTATTACCTTTTCAAGAGAAAGATCTCCAGCTTCTATTGCACGAAAAGGATACAAAGCCACCACAACCTTGGCCCTTGTAACTACTTTGTCCTGAAAGCATATTTATTGTTTTACTAATCGTTGCAAATGAATTAAAAACAAATTAACAACGTACTTTATTTTTAGAAGATGGAGTACCAGGAGTTCCACCCGGCATTATTGGAGTTGAAGGAGTACCTGTAACAAGAATAATAATTTATAATCAATATATGCTTTCAAGTAAAGGAACCATTATTGTTGCAAGAAAGTTATTTCTGAATAACATATTTAAATAAAATTATCCATATTTAAGATGAAGTCATCAGCCAAGTAAAAGCATATTCAATACATGACCACTGATCAAATATGCAAGTACTGTGATCAGAATTATTGAAGCCCTACAAAGCATGGAATACCTTATTGGAAAGCCTACTTAAAAGTTACGATATGGCTTAATATCTTTAAATTCTAGATATTTTGTCTATTTTAAGTGGTTCATTCGATAAAAATCATGGTAAACTCTGAATCATTGCTGCTAACACAATATAATCCAAAATTGATGAAATAATTACATTTATAGATTTTATACATACCAGTACCGATTCTTTGATCATTATGCACAATTTATCCTGCCGAATGGAACGTTTCTGTTGAAGTTGGCATCTTAATATTCATCGTTTGTTGTTTGGAGTGTATATGTGTTCCTTTGTTCATTTCCGAATTTCATGTTTTTTGCAATTTTCTTGATCTAAGTTTGCAGCATGCATGAGAATTTTAAAATACATGCAATTATCTGTACTCAGTTATTGATACTAATAACATAATAATATATGCGCGGAAAATATATATTAAAATAGTTCGCAGTGTGTAAGGAAGATACCCTTGAATATGAACTGAATATAATTTGTTTCATTGTTTGTCTATTGTGATCAATATTTATGCACGCAAAATAATCCATTTTATGCTATTTAGGTCGTGTTTGTAGATTAAAAAAAATAAAAAAAAAATAAAAAAATAAAAAAAAGAAAATAATAATGATAAAAAATAAAAATAAAAGAATAAGGAAAAATAGAAAATCGAATTATCATAAAAAAAAATTATGTAATAGAGATCTATTCTAATAAAATCATAGGCATAATCCAAAAAAAAAAATTATACTCAATATTCTATGTAACTACAATACATTAAAAGGCATCCAATTATTATATTAAAGACACATTTACACGCTAAAGGGCAATATTGTCTTAGAGCTAATAGAAGAAAGCAGGCTAATACAAATTTTGTATAATATTAAAGTTATTAAATTTACCTGATAATCTAATGTATGAGAGTCATTGAACTGGAAAAATTCCAATCAATGGCAAACACTTTGAATGAGTGATGTGAAAAAAAGAAAAAATAACATTTCATAAAAAATTGAAAACGTAAGAAGAGCCAAAGGAATGGATGGTAACTCTCATATTTCTTTTTTTTTCTTTTTCTCTTTTTTTCTTTTTTTTTTTTTTCTCTCTTTTTTCTTTGTTTTTCTAAGATAAAGAATTATTGTGTATATATAACGAAATTTTTTTAATGCTATATATATTTTAGTCGCAAAAAAAGTAAATAAGATATCGCGATACGATTTTATTATGCAAAGAGATGAGGGAAATAAAAGTGAAACGGCACGTGGTTCGTTTGACAACGTAACCGACCATAATCGTCCGTTTATGATCGTCTTAAAAATTCTGAACGTTCCAGTCTTTTGCACTAATTATGAGGGCGGCGCCAGCTACCGATCGCGTTCGATGCACCCGTACTATTGCTACGCCCTCACAGGAAACATCTTATAAATTCGACTGTCACGAGTACTTCCAAATATAATATTTGGTACTTTTAATTCGTATAGGAATATAAGAATGAAACAAATTCAATTGCTCGTCGGCATTGTCTATTTCGTTATGCTGAAAAAATTTTAATGTCCGTTTTAAAAGGCATTACGAGGAAAAAAGGAAAAAAAGGAAAAAGAAAATCTACCGTGTATAATACTTCCACGTTCAAGGAGTATGCAAAGTGTGCAAAAAAAAAAAAAAAAAAAAAAAAAATAAGGCACGGATATTAACGGAATCAATATAAAAATTGATCTTTTAATTTTTGTTGTTAGAATTAATTATAAAATAAAACTTGAAAGTAATTTTCTGTTAATCTAACTGTAAAAATATGTATACAAGAAGAATATAAAAAAGATATGTGAATATTTGTGTGCTCATGCATTTTTTTTATCATAACGATATAATTTTCTATTTTAGATTTCTAGATTTTAGATCAAATAGAAAGCGTAAAAGCGAAAGTTCGATCGAAATGATAGGTGTGTGTTACGCACACGCGCGCGCGCGCGCGCATATACACACACACACACACACACACACACATACAGAGCAGAAGAGAGAGAGAGAGAGAGACATACATCTTACGATACATATATATTTTTCAACGGATTTCTCCCGCAATGTCCTGCACTAATCGCCAATCGATTTTATGAAGCGCTGACCTTATTGAGCATCCGAGCGATTATCGATTTAGCAAAAATCAGCGAAAAATCTAAAGATCGCAAATCTGCTTATATAAATTCGACGTACCAGCATTGGTGAGACTATGTCCAATGGCATTAACGGCAGCCGAGTGAACAGCGTTGGTGGCAGCGTTCGCGACATGTTTCAGAACACTTATCACCATCATACCCGTGAATACTGATCACTGGTATTTAAAGCGTACTTTTCACCAACCAAGTGCCCGATAAACGAGCATTTTTTTTGTTTTTTTAACGACTTAAATATATTCAATAAATATATTGAAACCGATACACAGGGAGAAAGACGAAAGCACACGCTCCGGTTACGTACTCGCAACTAATACTCGCGAATGATTCGAAAGTACATATAACGAGCGATCGAGGATCCCCTCCTTTTCTGCCATACTTTCACCTTTATAGGAGCCACCTTTGCCAAACATTTTGCGAATCGCGACAAGAATATTGGGAGAATACGCGCGCTCGCCTCTTCGATGAGCTCGTTTATCCTTTAAATATATTTTCAACTTCTTCCCTGATAATTCGCTTCATTAATTTTTCTCATTACACTCTATTCTCATTGAATATGCATACGTCTGCAGACAAGAAATATTCCGCGACAAGTTGAACGAATAGAAAATGTCTTTGATAAAAATGATCTAAATGCAAAAGAAAATATATTGGCTTGGACACCAAAGATTCTATAATTCGATGACTTTCTAAGATATTACAGTGAATGTAATCCATTTTATAAACGAGACTTGCACCTTTTATCTCAAAGAAATATAATACATATGATGTAAATTTAATTACTTGCAATCTACTCAAAAGAAATAAAAGAAACACAATGACAGTGCTATTATGAACATCATGCTACATTGCAATAAACTGTATGTATTATATACATTGTTTGTTTAAATTGAAAAACCAGACAATTTTCATTTCTTCTGAACTAAATAGATAAGAGATAACTGTCTCGTTTAAAAGAACCAATTTGATTAAGCATAAGTAAAAGATCGATTAAAATCTATATATTTACGTACCAAATGTAGAACACGCCTGAGGTTGAATGATCGGATTGTTGTTCGTTTCAGCGTTTGCCATTTGAATTGTAGAATCCGCTGATGAATTGACAATCGAGGCAGTAACATTTCCCGTGGCAGAAGTTATTGTTCGGAGCGGACACGTTGGAGCGTTTGTCACATTCATAGACCAAGAACTGCATGTATCGCAACCTTCGGCAGACCTCGTTAATAAACGGCAACAGGACCAACGTTTTCCACTCCACAAGCCCAAGTGATAACGATCGCTTAAACCTGGATTTTCACAGCAAACTAAAACAAAACAACAAATCAATAGTTAATTTGACTATTATTTCCTTATCAATCCCTTAGATCCATAATATAATATAATACAATCAATGTATATAAGTTATGAGAGAAATGGATATTTACCAGCACGGATAGCACGTATCCATTCAGATCGATCTTGCTCCCTTGCAGCAAGAAGATAAAGAGTGTACTCTTGTCCAGCTTCTCGATATCCTATCTGGAATGGTAGTCCTGGTGGTACGTTACCTCCGCTACTACCTAAGTCATTACCAGTTGTATCTATTTTTGTATTCCCACTCCCACATCCAGGATTATTACCAAGATTTGCTGTTTCTACCACATGGACTGTTTCAATCGCAATACGACCTCGTTCTTTGCGCCGCTGCAACAAGAAGTAAGTCGATTCTTTAGTATTCCACGCTCATTAAATAAAAAAATTTACAGAATTAACAGAAGTGAGCAAAAGATCGCGTAATAAACATATTGCATAAATATCTCCTCCTCAAATTCTTTAATTGATAATAATGTATCTGATAAATGATAGATTAATGGTTCATAGATTACTATAGCGTTACATTTCATTGTCTGCTTCAAACTAATCAGAAATTAATCAGAACCGACATTTCTTTCTAATGATATCTATTATGTCTAAGTTTCTACTTAGTTAAAAAACACATAGAAAAGAAATAATAATAATTTGTTTACTATTTGATTGTTAATTATTCTCACAATGGACAAAATAATATTTGAATATTCAATCTAATCATTCTTTTTTTATATGCCACAATTAATTTATTTATAACCGCAGAAATACAAAATTGGAAAAAAATTAACAAAGCCCATTGTAAGGCTTATATATTCATGCGATTTTTAAGCGAGCCAATGCAAACAACTGCGATCCTTCGTAATAGAATATATTGTACTTTACCTCACTATCGCTATCATAGTACACGAGATGACGACGTGTGAGTACAAACCAACGTTGCTTGTAGTTAACAGGAGTGAAACGTTTCTTGTTTTGAGAACGTTTAACCATAAATCCTTGTCTTACCACGTCTGTTGATTTTGATTCCACCTTTGCATCTTTCCCTGCCATTCTCGACAGACCTTGTCAAAAAGAGATTTTTATGTCAATAAAAATTCTAATAAATAAATCATTCTAATAAATAATTAACTCAATTGGAAATGTTTATTGACAAGGAAACATATAAGAGAAAAGAACTGTTTTCATACACTTTGTGAAATGCAGCTTATAAGAGGATTTTACAGCCTGCATCGTTTAGGAGTGCAATAATCTTTAAGAAAATAAAAATTTAATCATGACAAGACTTTTGTGCTTTAACTCTTCTGCAAATAGACCTTGTCTGACAAGTTATGTGTTGAAAAATACAGGTGTAACGGCGGCTCTTCTAATCCTAAAAATATAAGACTATGATTACTTAGTTTTTACCACTATATATCATTGTTACCACGTTCTATATCTATAATCCAGACGAATAAGCTTTTGTCCAAGCAAAAGTTATACTTTTTAAAATAACTTTCTCAATACCCTCATATAACATTTATTCTTCCTAGCAGTCAGACTACACATGATACTAATTTTAAATATTTAGAGACAAATTTGAATAAATTGTTCTGAAATAAAATGACATCTAGTCGAATTCAAACTAATAAATTCTTTATAAAATAACAAAGTTCCTTCGCAAACGTAAAAACCATGATTCGAAAATATTTCGTAATTTTTTTTCTTTTTAAACATTATTATGTACTATTTATATAAAGAATAATGAAGATTTTTATATTATAAATATAGACGTATTCTTTGCTATACACAAAGGGAAATGATAGTAGCGAATTTTACACCGTTGCAACGCTTTTATAACTGACATTAGGTTTAACTATTCAAATCAACATAATACAACTGTTTTTGTAAATAATAACTGAGACGTTAACATATAGTAGTACATACTTATCTGCTATTGATGTTTTTTATTGCATCTATTTTGCACTATTTTGGCAGCTGTCAAAACATGACCGGTATGGACACACACAAATGTACACCAGACGCAACAAAGAGTTCACGTGGACGAACGCATGCACACTGTTATAATCTGTCAATCCGAGACCACCCGAACATCGAGGAACGTTCGTGATATAGGAGGAAATGGCATACAACTATAGTCAATATTAAATTTAAATTGCAACATTTTATCAATTTAAATAAATCCAAGCTTTAATAAAACTACATTATCGAATATTAGTTGAATATTAATATTATCTATTTGAGATTTAATTTGTCCGATGTTTATACTTTAATATAAAATAATGACTTTATAAAGAGGAATATCTGTTGATCTTTTTTGTAAACTCAAATACCGATACGTTCATCTCGTTGTGTTTTGTCGAACGAAAGAAAATTATCAAATAGAGAATAGAGCTGTTAGTTAATAAAAGTATATATATATATGTATATATATATATATATATGTATATGTATATATATATATATATATATATGTACGTATATATTTATAAATAAGCCAAAGAAATATATTCTGTTACAAAACAAACAAGTATGTTCCAGATACAAAGGTATCCAAGATAAATTAAAGCGATACGTTATTCTAACCTCATCGTTACGTTGTTTCAGATAAGAATACTACATTATAAAAATATTACTCTTTGTAAAAATCTATGGTATTGATATAATTATAAAATGGCAGCACCAGAGGCAATGCAAGTTAGTTCATTGCCCTTACCACCATTGCAATATATCAACTTATATACAGATGAAAATGTTCGTCGTGGAAGAGCACCCAAGCCTCCACCTCCAATTCATGATACTTATTCAATGTTTGGCAATGTATTTAATGCCGATGATAGTATTATCAGACCCTTAGAAGCTCAAGGGATCAAAAGATTATATCCTCAACACTTTGATCGACGACGTGAATTAAAAAAACTTAATCATTCTTTACTAGTAAACTTTTTAGATTTAATAGATTTATTGGTGCAATGTCCTGATAGTCCAAGACGTGCTGAAAAAGTATGCACTTACAAAATTGATAATAATAAATCAACATTCTTATTTAACTTTTTATTAGTTTTAATGTACTTAAAATAATCTAATATATTTTTTAGGTAGAAGATTTAAGTTTATTATTTATACATATTCATCATCTCTTAAATGAATTTAGACCACATCAGGCAAGAGAAACATTAAGAGTTATGATGGAATTACAACGTAGACAACGTATAGAAACGGCATTAAGATTTCAAAAGCACCTTGAGAAGGTAAGAGATTGATATCAAAATTATAATTTGTTACATATACAGTAATAATATTGTGAAATTTATTAATTTTATTTCAGGTTCAACAGATACTACAGCATGCTTTACAAATGCTTCCAGATACCTCTGAACTAGATTCCAAGCTTGCAATTAATATTGATGCAATGGAATCCATTGATACTTTAGGTGCCGAGCAACAAAATATGGATACATGTAGTCAAAGTGATCGTATTATGTGTAAAACGATAGATGATATGATAGCATCAAACAATTTATTTTAAGATATAAATATAATGTTAATCCTTAAAAGCATCTGTATTATATTAAATATTCGTATAAAATCCTACTTTATACATAGTGATTAAATATGTTTTCTTTTATAAATGCGTATTATAATATTTTCTTTATATATTTTTTCAATCGTATATAATGGACATAAAGTATAATCCCTCTAATCGTATTATAATGGATATAAAGAACAACATATACAGCGTATAGAGTATAACATTATTTATTATATTAATAAGATTATATTGCAGAATTACAAAAAATGAATTAATGAATTCAATTAAGGACAAGGAAGGAGGAGTACCTAAAACTCACCTTATGAGCAGCTATAATCAAAGTACAATACAATACATACAAAATTTTAGAACACCTCCTGCAATAAAAAACGTTATCTATAATATTACAAGCATCTGGAAACTTCTTTTTGATGTCCTCATCAGATATCTGTAAAATGAAACGATTATTTTTTACATAAATTTTTTTTTTCCTTCAGCTTCCACTCTTGTACAGCTTCTGTAAAATAGAAAATATTTTAAATAAATTTTATAAGATCATGATCAAAGAAACTTTAGGATCTATATACTTTTTACTTAACACACATGAAATTTTTATTTACTCGAGGATCTTATAGAAGATCCTTCGAAATATTAAATAATTTGTCTTAAATATATGAAGTAAAGTATTAAAATAATGGATAGAAATAATAGAAAAATTATATTGGGAAGTTATAAGCTTTGAAGCTTATATAAATTAGTATAATGATCATAGATAGCATCTTTTGTTTTTTTGATCACGTCTTTTGTGTTTTTTTTCCTTTCTTTTTCTTTTTTTTTCTGTTTTTTTTTTTTTTTTTTTTTTTTTTTAAATATTTTTCTGTCTCTCATTAACAGCTGTTTCCTCAACATGAGCTGCATCTTATTCCTGCCAACAAATAAATTCACAGGGTAGGGCACAAGATACAAAATTTACTTAAGATAAGACAGAGAAATGTTACGACTGCTAATAATTTGATATTACATATTTTTTAGAAAGAGTAATATTCTCTTTCTTCTAATATATCTGCTGACACTGCACAAACACTATGACTTTCTTGATTCGATGAGAATATTACAATTTTGTGGAACTTATTCTTCTTGTGCATAATAGTTATCAAGCACATTTATATAATAATGTTATTTTAATTTTCAATAGAAAAATGTATCTTTGACATTATTTTTTTATTTCACTAAGAAACAGAAGTATCTTTCTTCTTAGTTAAACTCCTTCATATTCGTATTTTTCATTTCTTTTATATGATTTCATCTTATAGCCATATTATTTATGTGTACATGTACTGTACACATTTAAACTGGCTTCCATTATATATCATTTATATATAGATGTTATCAAATTGAAGTATTTACTTGTATTTTGTTTGGTGTTAGCAGAGTAATCATGAATGTATAATTATCGTGGGTATCATATTTTATATCAAATAAAGTTTTGCTGTTGGTTTTTTAATAATCATTCCAATAGTATTCATATTTTGTTCTGCACTTTGAAAACATTTGTGTTCTCTTGTCTGTTTTCATAAGGTTTTTATGTAATTGAGACATTCACATAAACACTCTTCACACATTTAAGGAACACAGAATGTTTTACTCGTTCCGTCACATTCGTTAACACCACATTCTGTTGATAATACACTTCTACATACTTTTCTGTACACATATATTTTTCAGGTCTGACTGAATCACTCTCTATGATTACACGGTTTTAAATGTCTCCCTTTTTCATACTATCTGATATTTAGTAAAAACTTTTTCTCCAAGTACTACGCCCTCTTGGCCTGTAGCCACCTCGTCCACCAGACCTGTTACCTCTAAATCTACCACGGCTTCCTAAATAAAAAATAGTGAACAATTAATCGATATAAGTAAAGTCACATATTAATTATAAAGACAATTGAAATGCATACCATAATTCGAGGATATATTTGAACTGTATTTCCCGCTTGGAGGTGTATATATTTCTCTTTTATTACTCTTTTCATCTTTATTCCGTTTACTGGAACTACTATCATTTCCAAATGTAATAGGAGTATGTCTTTTTTGACTTGAAGAATTTTTTTCACTCTAACATACAACAACATTTTGAACATATGAGTATACATTTATATGCAGAGATTATACATACTTTCATAACACGAAATATATATCTTTCCATTTGCGATATAGTTACCTTTTTATCATTCATTGATGTTTTCCATGATAGATGTATAATGCTTTTAAAACTGGGTGGCGAATGAAATAGATCTTTAATTAAAGTATTGATGTTGTTTGTCGTTTTCAATGCTACTACTTTTAATTGGTTCTCTTCTGAATTTAATTCTTCTTCAGACTTGCCACTAATTGCTTCACGCAATTTTTTTATATACCCTTGAATCCCCCGAGCAAAATATTGCAACCTAAGTCTGAATTCTTTAAGTTGTTCTGGATCTTTTACCAAAAATTCAGGTGTTTGCTTACATAGTTTGTGAAAAGCATACATTAAACATTCCACATGACTAAATTGTAACTTTGGAACATCTGTTATCTCTGTAGCTGGCGGAAGAGGCATATACGTCTAATGAGGGAAAAAAAAAAAAAAAAAAATTAAGATTACAACAATCAAAAAATTGTAACAAAAGAATTAACGCAGTAATTTTACATACAATTAGTGTGTTATATAATTGTTGTACTTTTTCTTCTGGTTTTTCAATTGTTCCACAAAATACAGTTAACTCTGCAAGAAGTTTTAACAATTCCAACTGACTATCCCTTCCATCAGATGCATTAATTAATGATAAATGTGGTAAAACTTGAACACAGATGTATGAAACAAATCTTGATGAATCAATCTGAGACTATAAAAAAGGAAAAACAAAAGATCAATTACTTATTATATCTAACAGGTCACACATTAATTTTGCAATACCACTTTAAAATACTTCAATGTTTAAACATTATATCCTTACACTAAAGAATGGAAGAGCATGTTTGATACATTGTATCAGTCGGCTCCATTGTTCAATATTTGTATGCTTAAATGGCACAGATAGTTCAGCTTGTTCTACCGTGATGTCAATTAATTCTTGCTGACCAGTAATAGTAGAGCCTAATCTAGTCCAGCTAAGAACTTCCATGATACTATGGAACTCGTCGGCTGTTACATCCTATAAAGATTATTTAAACGATAATAAATATAAAATAAAGAAATATCATGAATGATTATAAACAATGGAGAAACCTACTTGTAGGACTTTCTTGCATTCTGCAATTAATAAATCTTCTGGTTCTTTAGTAATAATATCATGGCCTATTGCTCTCAACTTTGTAGCTAAAAATTTAATACACCTTTCTCTTGTTCCATCATCTCCATTAATAATTTGACTAAAGAATCCACTTATTGTACCTTGGTAAAAGATAGATAATTAATACATAATAAAATCGTGTGTGTGTGTGTATATATAATATATTTAAATGCCAACCTTTTGGATCACTTTTCAAAAGAGACATAACACTGTTATGTACAACTGCTAATTCAGATGGATCTTGTGCTTGTAATAATTGAGCTAAAATATCAGCAATTTTTGCAGTATATTCTTTGTTATCCTTACACAAAGTAGGTAAATCTTTTATAGCTTGTTTTCTTATCTGTATTATAATCATACATAATTATATTTAAGTCAATATAAAATGTTTATATCTATTAATTAACAGTTACTTACTGCCATATCTTCATCTTCGCACAAGTCTAAATGAGCATCTATTGCTTGATCGGCTAATTTTGGAAAATATTTAAAAAACCTTGCAATAAATTGAGATGCTAAACGTTTCTCTTTGGATGATCCTTTGACAGCGGTCAAAATTTCTAAGTATTCTTTTTCATGCTGAAAAAATGAATGGTTGATTGATTGTTGCTTTCTTAAATGCAACTATTATAGAGAACAATAAAATAAAAGGTATAAATAGCAAAGAGATAAGAAGCAAAGTTATAATAAGTTAATCATATGCAAATATATTACAATCAGAATAGATAATAAATGTTTCGTAGCCAGGCTTTTTATAAGTATTAAAATTTCTTAAATAAATGCATATGGGAATGTTGCAACTTGATAAAGATGCGCAAAGATAAACATTAGTTACTACGAAAAAGGAAGATACAGAATGAAACTTGTGCGTCTAAGAATTCGTAGAATTTGAAAAAAAAAAAAAAAGATAAACAATATAAAGGATTAAGCCATCGAGAAATATAAGAAGTAACTTGATTTCATAAAATTCGAGTGCTACCATGCTCCTTAAAAGTTGTAAGTTTATACTTATACAAACGTGATTATTTTTCATAACCAAATAAATACTTACTTCGGCTAACTTATCTTTGGCATCAGCTAAAATGCCAAAGTTTTTATACAATTTTTCGATGCTATCTGTACTCATGATAAAGCTTGCGTTGTAGTGAAATATAAAGGCACAGAATTCATAAATATGAACATAAACTTTTGAAACAGTAATAGAACCGGTCACGCAGCACGCCAAACAGTGTTAAAGATGGTAGATGGAGTCCGTTGGATCGAATAACTGTATGCAGAGGGCTATAAAGTGCGTAGAATGGCGTCGCAAATGAGGCGTCCGACTATATTCAGTAAATATGCTTAAAATAACCGTTATTTCATAGAATCTTTATAGATCTAGTTGTGATTGTAATCTAGAAATTTTGAATCATATTACATAGCATCACAATTTCGAATAATCTAGCCAATTTTTAACATACTTTGAAGATCTATTTTGTACTTGGAGTCGACAAATATTTTCTTCAAATAAAGGTATAAAAAATCGTGTACTTTGTAATACATACTTTTTTTAAAACGACATTCTTCCAATATAAATATATAAAGTGTAATTATATCAACAAAATAGATATGAAATAACTTTTGAGACATATCTTCTATCAGCAGGCGCTATTAAATAGAAAAACGATTAACGAGTACAATAATATAATGTTTTATATTTTATAGAAAGAATAATCATTATTCTTTCTATTTCTTTTTCTTCTTTGTCTTCTTTATAGTATTAATTCTAGAAATATTCAAATTCAGCGGTTACGTAGCCATATTGATTTTTAGTTCGATCAACGTCATATTTAGCGCGAGTGTTTTAAATTTTCAATATTGAGTTTCCAGTGTACTTCCATATGATTGGACCTTATTATTAAAGGACTAGTAGTCTTTGTAATGTGACAGGAAGTAGTAAATTTTTTATTTAAAATGTCAAATTTTTATCTAAACTATTTTAAAACGTAAACGATTAATTTCCAATTCTTCTGGAAAGTGATTTATCTCGAAAAAGTTCATCGACGTTCGACTTGTATTCGTAATGGCGCTACTTGCTCGTTAAATTTCGCACTTTCTTCGTTTCTAGGGATTCTAGTGTGTATGCGCCTTCCATTCTAAACGAAATTCTCTGCAATCTCGTAGTATCCTCTCTACGTGTAGTCATAATTGTGTGCCTGTGTGTACTGTGCCGCTGACAATGAGCAGCAGCGGCAGTGGCTGTGATAAGTGATCGTGTGTCCTTCCCTGTCGTGTTAAACGCGTAGTGGCAGTGGAGAAAGATACTACGTCGATCGAGGAAAGAGTGTACCTCTTGATGACTCGTGTTTTACGTGGCGCGCAGCGTAGTCGGAGTTTACAATTATGTTTGATGTACCGCCCAAGTTTTACGAGCTGTGTCGCCTTTGTTTATCGTCGGACGGTGTCAAATTGTCCATATTCGAGGAGGAAGGCGCCCAGCGAAATTTCGCCGATAAGATATTAACTTGTCTCTCAATCACGGTGAGTTCTGGGTAACATCTCTATCGAGTCCTCGTGTTGATATCATGATAAATTAAACACAACCATCTGTGGACCCCGCACTTGTATAATGTTGTCCGCTTCTCTTTTTCTCTCTCTCTCTCTCTCTCTCTCTCTCTCTCTCTCTCTCTCTCTCTCTCTCTTTTTCTCCTCTCCCCCCTTTGTCCGTATACGCCGCCATCACCCTTCTTCCCCTCTTTTCTTTTCTCCTTCTTTTATATATGTATCCATTTATATATGTGTGTGTGTACATGCGCGTGATATATATTTGTGTATATGTATATTCTCTGTCACTCTCTCTCATTCGTTTACTCACTTGCTGTCTCTATCCTCGTCCACACACCGTGCGCGCGTGTGTGCCGCAAGAGAAAGTTTGGCAAGAGATGTGACCGCGAGATAAGGTAACGATTCATGGGAGCATTTAAAATGGCACTGATAAGCTTCGCTCCACTCTTATGCAGTCCTCTGAGAGTGGGGAGCTCCTTATATGGACGACCTGTTATCAGGTTTCACACGCGGATTCCACAAAATGTTGTGACGTATGGCTTTTACAAGCTTTATCTTTTAAACAAAGATCGTGGCTCTTTAAAAAATATAATGGATAATATATATTGTAAAGGTGATGATTGTTTAAAGAATAGATATTAATTCTTACCAAACCAACATTTTGAAAAAGTTAGCCTAAATTATTAATTATTAATTAATAATTAGCCTAAATTTATAAATTCTTCATTACTTTTCTACATTTTCTTATGAAATTTTTTTTATTTTATACGATATTATTTTCTCTCATCTGTGCTCTCTTGAAAAATATTGCTGTCTCTTGTTTTTCTTTGTACATTGTTTAAATTGTAACTGAATCCACTTGTAATGTTAATTAACACACATATACACAATGAACTATTTAATATTATTAACATAAAGAGATATAATCCGGTAACTTTAACAATATTAATAAATTATCTGCGCATATGTATATATATATATATATATGTGTGTGTGTGTGTGTGTGTGTGTGTGTGTGTGTGCGCGTGTATCCTTGTATCATAAGTATTAAAAAAGTATAACTTTGATTATATAACTGTTATAGGTAAAAGACGGTGATTCTTTACCACCAATCATATGTCACCGATGTGTATACAAGTTAGATGTACTACATAATTTTCGTGAAGTCTCGCATAAATCTGATGTCATATTGAAACAGTACCTGGATTATGCCAAGCAATTATCATCTAATGATAATCAGGTAAAATAGTAATGTTATTTACTATTTTTGTTTTATAGATCATTTAAAATTTGTAAAATTTTAAATTATTGTATAATTTAGAGCTATATATAAAGTATTTATTTACCCTATAACTGGTATAACGTTTACAGAAAAAATCTTTCTCCACTGCCAAAATAGCAGGATTAAATCCAGTACAATCTTTTATTCAATTAAATAAAACGTTATTTAATGAGGAACCAAATTCTCCAGCCAGCATTAATCAAAACATAATACCTCAAACGCAAACACACAGATTAGAGCTGCGTACAAATGAAGTATTAGAAAATGATAATATTAAATGTGAACCAGAGGATGATACGTGTTCTTATAGTTCAGATCCAGATAGACTCGAAATTGAGGATCGGGATGAGCAAGAAACTGAAGGTGAAGAAAATGGTTATGATATGACAATTAATAAACGATTAAAATTGGAAAATAATTATGAAAATTCCAAACCAAATACACCTGATCATAGTCCAGTTAATAGGATGGATACACCAGAGAGCAATTGTTCAGATACGCATATTGACCAAGAAACTACAAAGCTGTGGCAAGCCCTTGCGAAGTAAGTAATCGATGAAAATGATCTAACTTTGGCTATTCGCATTATTGAATATATGTATACAAAAGCTTCTACCTATTATATTCAACTTTTTTTTTTTTCTCTCTTCTTGATAACACAGTAATAGGAATTTGGAAATAACACGAACAAAAGGAGATAAATTAAATAATGGTTTTACTGGAGAAGCGACTAATTTGCTTCGATCTTTAATCAAAAATAGACAAATCGGTATTACTGCTGTCGATTCTGATAGAATATCCACACAAATAAGATTTTATAGGGACACTCAAGGAACTACAATCGAACATTCATTACCTGATTCTTCTGTACTTGGGAATTGTACCACTATGCCGTGCATAGAAAACAAAGTATGTACAATTGCATATCAAATAATATTTATTTCTATATTATACCTACTATTAATTCTAATACTTCATAATATTAGAGTGAATATTATTGTTTTTATTTAAAAGTTTGTAGAAATATTTAGATTAATTTTTTTCTTTTTATTTTTTTATTATTATTTGTTTTTTTTTTTTTTTTTCTACATTTATGTTTTTTATTTTATATTCTATATGCAAATTTTATATTGATAAGTCTTGCAGTTTGCTTGGTGTAAGAAATGCACAGATTCAGAAAATGGTAGGTAAGAAGGTCTTTGTATGTTAGAGACCTTTTTTAGGGACTATTCATGGCTTACCTGCTAGAGCAGGTAAGAAACCTGGTAAGAACATGGGGTAATAGATAAATGAGAAATTCTTTGTAATAGACTTTAGAAATGGTACGGTATATTCCAACCTTTGGACAATAACATCTATTCATTGCATTTATCTGAACATTTACTGTTATCTTTATAGATATTTACGTATATTACCCATAAAATTTAGCAATATGACATAGTAATATATCAAATGTCGATAATATTTTATGTTAAAAATTCTTCACAAATATACTTTATTCTTTATAGATTACTTCTATGGACAGTAATCCATCCAGTCCAGCTAGTATTGGACGAAAAGAAACGAAAGGTCGAAGAAAGCAAAGTTATCCTAGTAAAGCTCCAACAAGCCCAGATACTGCTAATTATCAACATGAATCTAGTGAAGAACAAGCACAAGATTTTACCGCATGGTCACATAAAATGAAAGGAAAAGTAAGTAGTAAAAAAAAAAAAAAAAAAAAAAAACCTGGCATTGTGTTGTCATTTAATTATTTACAAAAATGAAAGTATTTAAGTATTTATTTTATTATTTCTCATAAATCTGCTAGGTTGAAGATCAAAAACAACAATTTGATCAGCAAACCGGTAATATCACAAAAAAAGTTGATATGTCTTGCACAAATTGTGGTACCATGACTACAACAATCTGGCGAAGAAATATGAAAGGTGAAATGGTTTGTAATGCGTGTGGACTTTATTACAAACTTCATGGAGTTAATCGTCCAGTTACTATGCGAAGAGACACGATACACACACGTAGACGCAGACCTAAAGGCGAAAAACCAACACGACATAGAAGTAATAAATAGAGATGCATGAGAATTTACTATTATTTCTTTTATTATTTAAATTTTATTAAACTTATTAATATTTTAATATATCTAATTACGTGATTTATTTTTGTTATATTATTTATTTTAAAACAATTTTGTTACCTTTTTTAAATTCCTAATCCGAATGATAATATTGCAGAGAAAGGAGATACGGCGGTAATACCACCACAATCTGAGCAAATGGATTCTGAAAGCGCTGATATGCTAGCAGCTTTGCGTCGACAAATTCAACCTCATCTCATGATGGCAGCATTAACGCCACCACGTATACCTGGCAATCACGGTCCACCAGCTGGTCAACTTAATTATTCACTTCCTTTGTCTAGTTATATGATGCATGTAAGTGTAATAAGAAGTTTATTAATATTGCTAATGTTATCCGAACTGATCGTTACTTTGTTTTCGTTCATATAGCATGTGAAAACTGAAGCTCAAGAACAACAACAATGTCTTTCGGTAAAGACTGAAGAGATAGAGGACGGAGATGAAGAAAATGTTTCGGATGTACCATTAAATCTGGTTGCGACGTCATTAGCCGAAGATACGCATTGAGAAAGTTTTAGTTTTTTTTTTTTTTCTTTTCTTCTATTTTTTTTTTTCTCTCTCTCTCTCTCTCTCTCTCTCTCTCTTTTGAAGACATCGTTATTAGGTATACATAAGAAAGAATCTCTAGGCAGTATGATCGACCCAGTGGTACACGAGGCGTAGAAATTTTACGCCTTATCTGTCAACATATTTAATTATTATAGCTATTTTTGTAGCTATTCCCTCATCTCTTCGCTCTTTATGTCTCGAAAAATTGAGATGATATACAGTTGAGGTATTTTTTTGAGCTATCAGGCCCGTGGTACAGAGCGTGTGAAGGTATAATGATATTAAGCACACAGTATTAATTAAATGATTACTCAAAATGTACATATATATATACATATATACATATATGTATTTGAATATGAATATTTTTATACAAAATTTTCTATGCTTTCGACTGGAGAGCGACGGGTGATCATTGTACATATGTGCATAAATTGTTCTTTCGATGTGCATGTACTTTTGCGTACATAAAGCTAATCGTTGTCTGTTTTAAAAGCAAGAATAGAACTCGATTGCCAGTAAAATAGTATTAAACGGTGCTAGATTACTGTGCAAGTAGTTTCAAATGAATATGTTTGAAGAAACTGATTAATAAAAAGATCTTAACGTTTTGTTCCACGGGCTTTTGGTTGCAAATGACATAATAACCATAATACTCTCGTTGTTTTATATTACAGTAAGCTTTTTATGAACAGCCCCGTTGAATTTTACTAGTGTATAAAATTGTATTTTTTAATATGCTTTAGTAATGTATAAGTATGTCCTATTTAAAACAGAATTAGAAAAAAGAAACAAATAGTACGTAAAAGGGAAACGTTCATTCGGGTATTTAAATTCATGAAATTACATGCCAGTATCGTGTCAAATATTACGCGTTCTATGTTTCTCATAGAGACTTATATTTTCTATTCTCTTATATCTTCTTTAATTGACAAGTATAAAGAAGTTACATGCAGAAGATTTATGCAAACACGATACTGCCGACGTAAATGCTATTAATAGTTTACTTCCTCGTTTTTACTTCCTATGTCAAAACGCTTCTCAACTGCCACAGTACACAGTTGAATCAATTTGTACTTAACAAAGAAAATAGTACACGACCATATAAGCTAAGACTCTAAAAGCAATAAGAACATCCTATGGATGCGGTATAGATTGTTGTCTTACAATAACATTACCTGTTGACACGCTCTCTTTTTCTCGACATTGATCGAAAATGTTCAAAATCTTCGCGAAATAATATATGAATAGCATTCGTTTATATGTCGAAAATTAAGAATAAATTCTATTGCTCCACTGCTAGTATGGCTGTGTTTATAAAGCTTAATAGATCTTGATAATTTGCGTTTGCAGTTTTTCTCTTTTTATTTTTCTTCTTTCTTTCTTTCTTTCTTTCTTTCTTTCTTTCTTTTTCTTTCTTTTTTTATTCTTTTTTTATTTTCTTTTTTTAAATTTTTTAATTGTTTTTTCTTAATAAATAAAAGAACATAAGCAGTTTTATAGTATGATAGAGATGTTTGTGGTATGGTTTATTCTAATTATTTGCTCTTTCTATTTTTTAAGAGTTATTGCCGATCTACTTTTTGCAAGATTGTACAGATAAGGTATTAGCAACAGATATTAAGCTGTTTTTAATAGAGCATAATATTATGGCCAATGCATCTACTTATATATTGTTATACTTGACATCGTATACCTAAACAACTTTGCCAAAAATAGATTTAGTCCGTGTAACATAGAATATAGGTAAGAGAATACAACAAAAATTAACATGTTATTTCTCATACTACATAAAGTCACACATATACACTTTTATATTTCTTTTTGCGAGCTTTTTTTCAATCAGCAATAATTCTTAACAAACTTATGACGGAGTAAGAGATCGCTATAATAGTATGTGGAGCAATTAGGTTTAGTAATTATCAAAGGAGCCTTATAAACGCGTAAGCGTATTACAAATATATTCTATATTAACGTATAAATACGAATATGTAAGACCGATACAATAGTAAAGGACAGTGCTACATAAATAAAAATCCAATACATCAAAAGATATAAAACATGCCCTTAACAATATAAACACAGGTACAAGAAATTTACATCTTAAAACAATTTGTGTCAATTTTTAGAATAACTAATGAAAGGGCATGTCAAAGAATACAATTTGTGTAGTACTGTCAAATAGTAAATAATAAAGCACAAATAGTGCGAGTATCGGAGGAATAGATATAAATACTAATAAGAATTTTTTCCAAGTGATCAGAATCTTAGATCATAGAATCTCTTTTTGAAGTATGTTTTCTTTTTTTCTTCTTCTTCTTCTTTTTTTTTTTCACTTTTCATTTTTATCATATTTAATATCCTTTTCTTGAAAACTATCAAGGGAGTCACGTATCTTTCAAACGAACGTATTATTATATCTTTTGTGCATATATTATACATTTGCTTAAAAATTTTTCTCCAGTTAATTCTTAAAATTCATTTTTATGAATTATTGTAACATTTATTACAATTATAAACAAATACGTTGTAAGAATATGTTACACGATTTTTATTATGTATAATAATAATTATATATAATAAATTAGTGTATATATATATATATATATATATATATATATATATACACTATTTATTTTTATTATATACAAAATGTTTACTTAATATACATAAATTTGTTAAAACAAATGCGTTAAAAGATACGTGTCAACTTCTTGTTTTCATATTTATGTGAAAAGTAAAGTTGATAAAGATCAAGAATTGGAATATATATTGGCTAAGATTCTAAGTAGCATTTTTCAAAATGTTACTAAATAATAAAGTCGGCAGGATGGTGTACTATAACATTTTAACTGTATCATATTTTACAAGAAACGATTTATTTATGGATTATACGATAGAAGAATAAACAGTTAAACTGTTAGGCATTTCTCAGTTACGTTCGGCTCAGAGTAACTCGTTCAAAAAGTAATAATCATATTTTTTTTACTATTACGACCACGTAGGTCGGTAACTAGAATAGATTGGAGCTCTCTACTAATCCCGAAACTAGAAAATATTTTTTATAATTATCATGATCGAAGAATGAAGTATTGCTATTATATAATCGATAAATTCATTAAATCTTATTAATAGTTGTCTTGATTAAGACTTAGTTGTGGACCACCATAGATTCGAATGGTTGGTTTTAAAGATGATAATGCTGAGGCTTCTTATAGATATTTTTATATATCAGTATTCCGCAAGTTTTTGATTTTAGTTCTTAAGATTTTAATCAACATTACTTAAAAGGACCCTTTATGACAAGAATTCTTACTTAATTATTAGATTATTTAGTTAATCTCCTCTCCCCTTGTTTTTGTACGCCTATTTTTATGAATTCCCTAAATATTATTTAAACTAATTTATTGCATTCACTGTGTTTTGCATCAATATTTGCATAAGACATTTGGCAATGATTATCTTAATTTATTGTTTTGACATTGTACTTACATTTTACTAGATACAAGCTTCTTTTTTTTTTTTTTTTAAACAGTTAATATGTACGATCAGGCACTGCGCAAATGATCATTCCTTTTCTTTTTTTTTTTTCGCAAATCAAGTAATCTATGATGTACAGTTATGCAGATGGTCAGTGCTTTAGGTGCCTTCTCACACCTAGACCTTCTATTTATATCCATTTATAGCGATGGCATATTTACACGAATAACATGATACGCACGTGCGTATTTTCTTCAAAAGAAATGTTACATTGTTGACTATTGCTATTTGAAACAATATGATCAAAGGAAAAATGTTTACGAAGAACGAGCCAAGATTATTCATGCACGTTCGTTTTTAATTTTTAATTTGATTTACATCGATAAATATTGATACGATATAGTTGCTGGAGTGCCTGAATGGTCTCGGTTAAGGGATATCTATAATGAATATGTGTATACGAGAGCCTCTAAAAAAAATAATTGTATACTTATCGAAGAGGGGTTTTTGCGTAACGATTAAAATATTACCGAGATACTGTTTGCTAATCACATAGCACTCTTCCGTCCATCTGCATGTTTTTGTTTTCGTCTTTAGTAGAAATTTTAAGTCATGTCTACACACATCTAATTTAATTCATAAGTATAATTATTCGCATTAGAAGCATTCGAAACGCCAAAACCCCTTTCCCATTGTACATGAGTATTAATCTGAACTAATCGACTGAGTATTATTTTTATATAGAACATAATATTATAATGAATAATAAGGGAAATTAAAAATCATGAAAATTATGTGATGGATATGTAAATGCGAAGTACAGAAAGAAAATAATATGTATAAAAGTAATAGTGATGGAAAAGTGCGATACACTTTACGGTGTATTCACTTTATTCTGATTTTAGTGACTGATGACTATGAGTGCCCTGGCATATTTTATATACGAATCATTAAAGAAACCACAGCGTTATGAAGCTTTGATCGATTGAATACTAACTTATTTCAGCGAAGCACATGATGACATATCACCGTGCGTGGCGGTATATGCAAAATAGTAATAGCGAAAATTTACTTTTCTATCCACGATTTACGCGATAAGTTAATTCAGGCTAAAGGCCAGCAGCTGTTGAGATTATTCAAGGTTGTGTGTATTATTATAAGTATTTTGAATTGTTGAATAGTAATAATGTAAGTGACAGTTTGTATGGTACAATGCATCCTACTTAAACTGTGCCCTCTTGCAGCATAAGACGAAGCATCGAACTGTACAATTGTCTCAACTATACAGATCAAACATTTTTTTCAAATCCGCCCTTTATGGTCGACTGCTCGGTTTATTTCTTCTACCTCCTATTTGCAATTTCTTTCCCCGTTTCTTCTTCTCATTTACCTCTCCTCATTTATCTTTCTCTCACTATCTCTCTTTACTCTGGTTTTCTATCTTTTCTCTCTCTATCTCTCTCTCTCCCCCCCCCCCCTCCTTATCGTAGTAACGAAGGATAACTCTGTTATAAGATTTATAATCCTATTTATTGGGCTGCTATGTGATTTGTTATACGTTATATACGCTATTTTGAGAGATCTTTTTAATTGAAATATCTAAATTCGAGCACGCCCTTCTTATAATCATTATTATGTAATGCATTATTAAATTGCATCATTATCAAAGAGTGACTAATAATCATAACTATTATTTCCAGTCGAACTAAAAACCGCCTAATTATAATAATTTAACGTCTAAAGCGAAGCTACGTACGTATTATGTTGTTTGTTCTTTCTGCATTCGATTTTGTATGAATGTATAAGCAGAGTCCATATTAGAAATGTATGACGAAACAGTGAAAATGTATATTTATATACATACATTTGTCCTTTCCATGATCGATATGATTCAAAATCGTCGTTTCTTTTTTTCACAAATGAAACACGATGGTGGTTATCATATAAAATAGATCGGAAAGGTTGAATTTAAAACGATGTTACATTACCGAGAGGGCATCTCGTACAAGGGCATTGTTGTGATACCATAAATACAGCTTCATTAAAATTTAAATAAAAAAAAAAAAAAAAATAAAAGAAATAATGCGTTTACAGTGTCTTTATAAAAAATATAAAAAGAAAAAAAAAAGAAAAAAACTTTATATATCCAAACCTCAAAACGTAAAGACAGGAATTTTCTAAAGATCTATTTTATTTATAATCTTGATAGTTGTGTTTCAATTGAAATTCAAAAAGAAATATATCATTGTCAATTATTGCGTATATTTATTAATACTACCTAAATCCCAATTTTCAAGTCCTGGTCTTTTAGATACAGCCATATATATTAATGCCCCTCTTCCGGGTAATGGTTTTACAGCGACATATGTGCGATGATTTTTCGACCATTTCGAATGATAAGGAATATTTGAAGTTTGCGGAGCATTTTGCGATAGTCCTTTTACAGATACTTTTGAATTTTGATTCTACAATCGAATTAATACGATAGATCTTTTAATATACCCTATTAATATATCCTATTGTATCGTGGAACATACAGAAAAATGATGTAGGCCTAAAGTATTCTCAGAATTGAAAATGGTATTAGATTCGTATTCACGACGATGTTTTAAAATCGCTTCTCTCAAAACCTTGAGCAAATAACACAAGAAAGCATTACGATCTCTTTTTACTTGTAAGGATGATGACTTGATATCATTAACACGGTCAAGCCATTTCGTAGCTAGTTGAATCTCTAAAATATGGAATAATTTTTTATCGTATTTTAAAAAATTAATAAATAATAAAGAATTTTTATTACCAATACTAACCTTCTTTGTCGCGTAATTGTTTTAAGAAATATTTAGCTATTTTCATATTTTCAACGAATTGTTTATCGTACATAATTGAAGCATCTCGCAAGGACTTGTCCTCCATCGTTACAATTTTATAATGTTTATTACATTCGCAAAAGTTATAATTACATGCATATATGATAAAATTTGGCAGATGGGAAATTTGTAATTGCATCTAATAATTCTCAATTACTTCTTTATCGATAAAGATTGTACATTTTAAGAGCGCATAACAAGGATAAGATAAATATTAATAAAATTTCATATCCTGCCGAGTAATT
Organism: Vespa crabro; assembly: GCF_910589235.1. Taxonomy (NCBI): domain Eukaryota; kingdom Metazoa; phylum Arthropoda; class Insecta; order Hymenoptera; family Vespidae; genus Vespa; species Vespa crabro. The sequence continues at coordinate 9,391,010 of NC_060962.1, forward strand.
TACCGACGGTAAATATGCATGCATATTTGTATATATATATATATATATATACATATATATATAATATGTGATACCTATATATATCTATATATTTTTAGAGAGAAAGAGAAAATTGCGAAAAAATAAAGAATATCTTCTATGGTTCTGCACATATTTATTTATAAAATATTTTTTCTTCATAAATGCATCGAATAATATTTAAAATTCGTCAATTGATTCATGTAGTTTTCTCCATACTTTCGTGTATTTCCCGTGATGCTTCGCGCGTTCTCCTTCATGGCTCTTCCGTCGTGGCTTCCATTCGCCATTTTCTCTTGTAGCGTGCAGTACTCTCGCGAGTTCTTTCGTAGTAAAGTTCGTTCAGAATATAGAAATAATTAAATTGTGATAGAATAGAGGAATAAACATCGCGAATATGAGTTACGGTAGACCACCGCCGCGTATCGACGGCATGGTGTCTCTAAAAGTTGATAATCTTACGTATAGAACGACGCCAGAAGATCTCAGGCGTGTATTCGAAAGATGCGGTGAGGTTGGTGATATCTATATACCACGAGATCGTTTTACCCGTGAGAGTCGTGGTTTCGCTTTTGTAAGGTATGTACACTATTTCCTTTTCAACATTTTCCTATTTAAAAGAATGATATCAATTTATGGATATTACGTTATCCGAGATAGTACCTATCTCTTATAAGCAGGCAATGGCATTTTTATGACGTCATCTTAAAGAATCATCATTCATAAACATAGTAATTCATTGTAATAATTTGTACAATTCATAAACTTTTCGTAAGATTTTTCATGCACGACATTATGGCGCCGTCTTTCCGCTTTGGCAAGTGATAATGTTTCAAATATGGGAAGGAAGGCCGGATGTATTCATCTTCATTCTAACGAAAATATGTTTTCATGGTGGATAGTAACATATTTCTAAGACGCGATTCCTTTGTTATGATCTGTTACAAAAGTTACAAATTCGTGTAGATTATTATGAGTCGACTATGATAATAAAGATGTTCTTATTTATGTTATATTTTGTACCATAGAAAATTAAAGTAGGTTATATATATATATATATTTATATATATATATATATATATATATATATGTATACACACACACACACACATGCACTATTTATTCTTCATCGAATTAGAAGAAATGGAACTTTTGAAACAATTATTTTCTTGGTTGTACCAATGAAAATATTATTTTTTCTATATATACATCAAATTATTTTATTTGGTTTATATTTTTTACAGATTCTATGACAAGCGCGACGCAGAGGATGCATTGGACGCTATGGATGGTAGATTACTTGATGGTAGGGAACTTAGAGTTCAAATGGCACGATATGGACGACCAACCTCTCCTCATAGAAGTCGTGGAAGTCGCAGACGTGGAAGGTGATGTTAATTTTTTTTAAAGGACAAAAGTTTTGATTGAGAATCATGTAATAATTTGTTAAGTGAAATTCTTATATTTAGTAATATTTGTAAACCGAATTTCTTATATTTAGGTCACGTAGTCGTAGCAGAGACCGCAGACGTTCTCGTACACGATCACGCAGTAGATCTCGTAGCCGTGATAGAGATCGTAGACGTTCCTATAGTCGGAGTCGTAGTCGTTCTCGTTCCGATAGTAAAAGCTCTCGTGGAAAGTCTCGCTCTCGTAGCAAGTCTCAAGAAAGGCAGAAAGACAGCCGTTCCAAATCAAGATAAGGTAAGCTCTATGGAAATAAATAAATTTTAAGTCAAATATTGTTTTCTGGATAATAAATATATTTTATACGTATGCATATTTCTTGATGCAACGAGAATAACACAAACATAAATGTGGATAATTGAAATTTTTCTTTATATTGCCTATCATTTTATTTTTATTTTAAATGTGGAAAATTGTTTGCTTTATTATTTGTTAATAAAAGACAAGAAAGATTATTAATGCAGTTATTGGAGCAAATCACATATACGCGCACACGCACACGCACACTCCTTCAAATGTTAATGATAATAATTTTAAAAATTGAATGTGTTCTAATATGATATGCTAACAGTAATATTATGGGGTTTTGCAGATACTGGAATAACAGGGCATGAGTACAAGCAAAAAGATCCACATCCTCCGATCCACCATATTATCTGTCTTGAGAAGAGATTGAAAAAGGTATTCTATTACTCTATACCTACAGCACCTCTGTAACATATTTTCATTCAGAGTGTCATTTATATTTATACATTAATTCTGACAACGTATTGTTCTGCGGTTTTTTTGTAGAAAAAAAGTAAAATCAAGTTTATTGTATTACTTTTATGCTATGAGTCTAACTTTACAAAATTCTTAGTTACATGTTTTATTTGATTTTTACTCCATTAAGCATTATTGTTTAATGAAATACTTTTGTATGTTTGAAAGGAGAGAAATCTTGTAATTTTCCTTTGTAAAGAGACTTATTAATTGCAATTTACTGTATATCTTATAATTATCATCAAAATTATATTGTATTTGATGGCACTTGTACTACATTCTATAGGAAATATCACCTATCACTAAACGTTTATGAATAGTAACCTGTGTTTATTAATAATAGAGTCACTACTAATAGTTTACATTAGCATTTCATAATCAGGTTTGAGAGAGAACTAAAATGAATAATTTCGTTATAGTATTTCTTTTAAATTGCAAAAAAATAATCTCTCGTTCGTTTGTAGTCATGCACGTGTGCGCGTACGCGTATTATAGATATATAAATGCATAAAAGGGGATAGGGGAGAGAGAAAGGATCTACAGAAAGAGTAGTAAAACACCACTATATTGTACAGGTCTTTCCAAACCAATTCTAATGATCATCAAATACACTCAATGATGATAAACCTGTACCTCCTCGATGTATAAGCATTGAATGATATCTTCGATTCATTCGATTTCTTTTGTACATAGCGGATGGACATGTTCATTGTCGATTAGTGTATGTACATATAATATTGTTTTAACAATGTTGATTATTTGACAACAAATTGATATTTTGAAAGCTTTAAAAAAAAAAAAAAAAAGAAAAGAAAAAAAAAAGTCTTAAGATAGTATTCAATGTAATGTTTCTAAAATCATCAATTTTTGAAATAGACTATTTCCACTTGTTATATCGTTAGGTTATAAATTTTTTTTTTATTTTTTTTTATTTTTTTTTTTTTCAATTGCACTATTGGCATATTTACATGTCTTTTTTTTATTTTATTTTATTTTATTTTATTTTATTTTATTTTATTTTATTTTCAATACAATGCAATTAATAGTAACTTCTACAAAATACTTCTAAGTTATATTGAGATATTACTTTTTATTATAATTATAAAATTGCCCACAGTGGGCAAAAAGTGGACTAATAATATTCCTGGAAATAGTAATGGTGTTAATGTATAATGGTAATTAACAGGTAATGTAAGATACCACACAATTGACTAAATTTTATACGTAATTAATATTACATCACAAAACATCTTTGATTTTTCATTTTTCAATATCTTCAAAGTAAAAATCTCGTATTGATCGAATGAAACATTTTTTTTACAATATATATTTTAGAAATAAGATATGCGTTTCTGTAATAATATAGGTTTACTAATGTAAATTTGCCAGATAAAAATAAAGCGTAAAAAGACATAGATGATTACACTTTTCGGCAAAATTTAAATGTTAGTAACGTTATAATAACTTCTAGTATGTGTATACAAATTTGGAAATTTACAGTTTAACTGACCTGGCTATAATAGTTAAATGAGCCTTTTTTAAACAAAATTAATTTGCTATATTTTTAAAGCAGTATTACAAAATTATTACGTACGTGTATTTTATGATTTGATTGTTGAAATTTTAACATTTTGTACATGAATGTTCCATCTGTGCAAAATATTTGTGTAAACAAAATGAAAGTACTATTGTAGGAGTTTACAGTTTATAGATATTGTAGTTATTGTAAAGATATTATAGTGTATTTACAATTTATATTGTAATCAGAATACGATTAGTTCGAAAAATATTGGATAAATCTTATTGAACATGACTTTAGTAATAACCTGTAGTATTGTATTGCTACTTAACTCTTTGTGGATGTAAGAATAATATTTTGATGTATGGTACAACACAGTAATACATTATTTTGGTGTTCCCATAGAAATAAAGCAAACACTTGATTGTTAAAAAAAGTGTTCTTTTTGCAGTAAACATTGATAGATAATTTATTGTCCTAAAGGATCGTAAGATCCAGGAGAAACGTAGCTTTATGACCATACCGTCCACAAATGGGTTAATAGAAAAAGGGAAAAAAGAAAAGAAAAGAAAAGAAAAGAAAAGAAAAAAGAAAAAAAAAAGAAAACGAAAAAAAAGGAAAAGAAAAAAAAGAACTTACTTTTATATTAAGTTTTTAATATTAAGTTAAAAACAATATGTTGCTTAACTGTTCAAGAGTTATTTCTTTATGAAACGTTAAAATCCTGTCATGGATGTATCATATTATCTCGGTATAACTAAGTTATAATTTTATGGTGCCACAGGCGGTGGAAAGGAGTGGCATGGCGAGTGTAGCCGATGATGGGGTAGCTGAGAGTAAGCTGTAAGCCGAGTAAGCAGGGCTGTAAGCAGTTTGCAGTAGCGGGCGGTTGGTGGTCTGGTGAAAGCAGGTTCGCGAGAGATCGATGCGAGAGAGTGTGCGAGCAGTCTCTTTGGGGGGTCGCACTGCAGAATTTGCGGATGGTACGGTCAAGCGCAGAGAATAAAAAAGCAGAACGCAATCAGAGCAGCAGCACGCGGTTGCTGGTCGCAGAGACATCGATCCGGGTAGCAGGTAGCACGTGAGCATATCACCAGACACCTCGCGAACGACAAAACGCGTCAGCTGATAAGTTACCACATCTACCTTAGTTGCCAATAATTATTTGACAATTATTGGCTATCGTTTTCGACACTTGCCGCCACATAGTACAATTAACTAGGTGGAACTGTGCTCGAAGAATATCACATTTCTTTCCGCTTTTTCTTTTTTGTGTTTTTCTTCTAGATTCGATATATATATCAACAGGATTTTTGGTGTAAACGTTTTAGAGGTAAGCCAAAAAAATATTTACTATATGTGTTGTATATATTTGCTTTTACAACTTCGTCGATTCAAAGGGTATATTTATTGATGTAAGGGCGATTAATAAAGATTTTTTTTAACTTATTATATGTGTGTATATTTTTTGTTTTGTTTTGTTTAATTTCTTATTCTCCATTTTTATCCTTGAACTTACTCTAGTGTTATGTACACTACTATAATATTATTATGAATTTACATTTAATCCCTTAATTATCATCGCAAATCATTAAAGTCTACGGAAAAGGCAATTATTTTGTAATACATACTTACGGTATGTATATAATGTCATGTTCCTTCTTGCTGTGCAGGAAGACAACATTAGTTCGGCCTTACTGGACCAGAAATTTTCGTGATATTCCTTAGGCGAATTTCAACCTATTGTAGCAGGCATCTATCACAGAAGTTCGTATTTTTTTTTTTTTTTTTTATAAATCCATTTTCCTTAATACGAGTGCAGTGTATTCTTTTATAGCTGATAACCTGATGATATTTTTACATGTGTTTAATATCATACTGTGAATATTTTGAATCTTTTATTTATGACAGTTAATTACTAGTTGATAGAAAAATATTTTTTTTCGTCTTCTACCTATTTGTTCTTTTCTACGTTCTTCTTTATCATTATGGGTTTCATTAATCTGGCTATTATATATATTATAACTGAGGTAATATGGCCGATATAATATAGATTTGCATAAAATTGTAATATTTGCCGAAAGTCGAGTAATAGAAATGGAACACCCAAGTAAGCCATACAGGATAATCTCATTGCCCATAGAGTAAACGTCCAGATTTTCCAGCCCTGTAAATGAAAGAATTTTTAGAAAAATATTCACATATCGGTATTATATACATACATATACATATGTACGTACGTACATATATATATATATATTCCACCAAATTTTAACAAAAATTCATACTAACAATACTATCCTTCTCGTGTTGATTGTGGAACTTTATTAACAGGTCTTCTATCAGTAAATAAAATGGAACTGAGCATATGCAAACATAGTAACCAACAGCATAACCATGCCATAACGCTGACAGAGTTAATGTCACTATCATTCTTAATGATTTGAATGGAAATCTTTTGTATATGTAAATACCCATCCAATATTGTATACAAGAATTCCAATACTTCATACATGATCTTACTAAATGACAAGTTTCCACTTGCCATATATTCATGTTATGTATGGTTTCAAAATCAAATTGTTCTTGTTTTATTTTTTCCTTATCCGCACAACTATAAAATCGAATAATGCGTATCTTTAAGTTTCTGTAAAAATATTAAAAATGTATACTTTTAAGGTACAAAAAATTTCTCACATTTCTTCGAATTCCTTGTAATTACGTGGCCCTGCTCCAGGCGTAGTTTCACATTTGGTGGGATAAGCACCTAATCCAGCCATTTGACATGCACACTCTGACAGAATTATCCCAGAAAATAGTCTTAGACGAAATGTTGCAAAGACTGGGTACGTGTAGAACCATCTATATAACAATGATCGATTTGCATATTCTTCTGACACAGTATACTGAAATAGAAACAAAGTAAATTTTATTTATTCTTCTTCGTTCTTTATATATGTTATTCCTATTTTTGATATTGAAAATCTTTCTACCTCTGTGGGGAATGTATAATTCATTAACAAAAAAAGTACAGATAATATTGTCGTTTGTTTTAATTTATACAATGTCAGAGGCCATGGATCGATGTAATTAGAAAAAGGTCTATTTAGCGAATCCCAATATGTTCTATACCGATAGTAGGGACCTGTGAAACATAATAATCCGTATGCATGTTAACTTTAATTCCTTACTAATATTTTCATTGTTACATAAAGATCTCTTTACTATTGAAATATATTGTGCTTAATTACCTGTCAAAACTCCCATGTAACTTAGACCATAATGAAATACATCCATAAAGCTAATCTTTTTTAAAGCTGCACTATTAATCCCTTGAGGATCATCCGGTAGTGTCATGGTAGCTGCAGAGTTTATTTCAAATGCCAATCCAGATAACTTCAATGTAAGAATCATTTGAACTAAATTTGTATGTGCAGGCGGCACCGGCATCCCAACCAAGTGTCCCAATCGAAAAATAACAAGTAAATAAAAAAATGAAAAATATAAACTGGCTAGGTGGCATATCCTGTAAAGATAAGAAAAGTAATGTAGTGAGAAATTATGGAATAAACTCTGATAGTACATCTATGCTCTTATATTATATGCACTTACATATTATAGAATGTAGATGTACGATAGAATATACTTTACATTTATGTGGTAGAAATCAAATTAAATGATCATGCTATTTAAAAAATTACTAGACATTTATCCACATTATTATCTTAATATTTTACCTAATCAAACTTAACAGAGTATTGTAATCATGTTATGAATTTGAAAAAATATGATTCGGTACTTCAGAGAGTCTAGAATATAAAAAGAAGAACATTTATAATTTAATGCTTAATTTGCAAGAATGCTTTTAATTTTATAAATTTCTGATTCAAGTTAGATTTATTTCAACTTCGTATGCTTTTTATTATCTTAATCTTTTTTCTTTTTTTCAATATTGTATATCGATACACGTAAAAAAATTTCTTATATTACTATTCTTATTAATATTATATAGATCGATTGTGTCGTACTTCCAAGAAAGCCTGGTTACGATGACTGCATTAATTAACAGGCAGATGAGGGGATGCACCACATGATTTCCAGAAACAAGTATAATTAAAAGCAAACCGAAACTTGTACTGAACCATTGTCTCTTGCGAGGATCTTTAAATTTTCGATAGATAAATCCGAAAGCTACACAGGAGAGCAATAAAGACACGTAAATGGCATCATCCTGAAACATGATTCTTGTTCGTGCTCACGAAGAGAACTAAAGGGAACTTCACATTTAGTGGAGGGCACAAAATATATTTGTATATGCATTGCGGTAGAATAGTTGATGCCATCTAGTGAGAAAATGATAGCGTAAAAATAGAGGGCACTTTAAATGACACAGAAATTCAAGCGACTTTTATCACATGTGGACGTGATTGGAATCTTCTTCTCATCCATTCCGTCTGTGTATGTACTGCTTAAGGGTGTTTATCACCCTTAGTTTTATAATGATTTATGCCAACAATGAGTCCAGACGTAATTCTTGACCGATTTTGATAAAAAAGCTCACATTTTAAAGATGAAGGTTTAAAAGAGAGAATGAATTTTAGAAATTTTGAGAAAGATTTGTCTTTGAAAAAATTGTGTTAAAAATGATGTTACCTCGAAATATAGTTTATGCATAAAAATAAAACTTTTTCAAAAATTCGTCAAAGTCATCTTCACGTTTAAACTTTCATCATTAAAATGAGACCTTGTTTATCGATCAAGAATCGGCCTGTTCTCATTGATGCCTAAATGTTCTTTCCAACATTTTTCGCGACGAATAAGTTTTGTATAGTGGCGCCCTTTGAAATCTGAGAAGAATTAATTCTCATTAATGATTTTTATATGCACTCTTGAGTTGTTTCATTTCCGTGATTGTCGATATTTATTTTATACGTAAACTGGTGCCCAAATTTTCTGATCCATTTCAAAAGCAAGGAAATGCGTTTTCACAATACTCATACCATTTGAATGCTATGGTAATTCATTCGGACAATTTGGGGAACTTTGAATAGATGATTTTATGGTAAATAAGTTTGTCACTTTATCATAAAAATAAGAAAATTCATGCCAATGGGTCTTAATTTCAGAGATATTGTTAAATTTTTAAAAAATCTGTAATTCTCTTTGTATTTTATATATTAGAAATGTAAAGACTTTAGAAGTAACGTTTAACAGAATGATAAGTATATATCTAGAATCGTAATACAGAAGTCGTCGGTTCGAAACTGCACGATTCGTAAATTTTTTTCTTTCTTTATTTCTCTTTTTATTCTATCAATGCAATCGAACATAATCAATTAATTTATTCGTTTTGAGTGTACATGCTTTATATATTATTTCCATAAAAATCAAAATATGAGCTCCTTTCCATAATTAATATCTATATTATTACTATTACTACTACTAGTACTACTATTATTACTATAATAATAATAATATATAATATTATACTGACAAGGATAATTATTAGAGACAAAAATAGAAATATATTATGTATACTAGAAATATATAAAAACAATTAATTAAAAATTTTAATAGAGTTAAATTTTGAATTCGGATTCCTTGCCCGCCTATAATGGCAACAAAATCGAACGTTCGACTAACTTTGACAGTTATCGAAACAATTCTTTTTTTCATTCCCACGAATAAACAACGAAATCGACTCTTTTCATAGGAATGATTTTCGATAATTTATATTTTCGTTAATATTAAAATTATTTGCATAATATACACGGAGTACAATAGACTAATATTTAAACAATGGTACAATCACTTAAACATTATAAAGCTTGCGGCGCTTGTTAAATATAAATATAATTTTACTTTAACGTTACAATACGATTAAATTTTGAACTCAGAGTCATTGCTTCATCTATATCAACAAACACGCATTGTTGATTGACTTTGACAGTTATGGAACTAGTTTTCTTTAGCATTCCGCCGAGTAAACATTAAAGATCTCTCTTTTGAAATGACTAAGATTAAAATATTTATACTTTTGACGATTTTATAATTATTTTAAAAATATATACCATACACGGAGTAGGATGAGGTAATATTTAGACGATAGTATGTTCTGTAATACATCACAAATGCATTAGATATGGAATAATTTTCTTTCAATCTACTACGCTCGTCTAATGTCACTAAGAAGAAAGATTAGACACAACGAGTTACCACGTCGTTGTATTTCGAGATACACTCGAAATTTATCGAAAGATATCTATCTTTCGATAAATTATATCGAAGATAATAATATCGAAATAATATCCAAATACACTCTTATCGTATGGCTACATTAAATCATCTTATAGAAATGATTATTTCATAATTATTTAAAAAATGTACAATGTACATTATATACAATATTTAAACAATAAGTAAATTAATTTAAACATTAAAACCACGGAAACGCGTGAGTAACTTAGAATAATTTTAATATAAAATTCCTCTACTTTAAAATCATAATCGCGGGATAGTCGGCCTTCTATAATATAAACACAAATACGCTTTTTCTTAACTTTGACTATTACTGAGTTAGTTTCCTTTTGCATTTCGACCAGCACACATCGACTTTCTCTCTTTCTACAATCGAAAACTTATAAATTAATATTTCCAATAATTTTTCTATTATTTAAACAATCTTCAATGTATGCGGAATAGAATACATTAATATTTAAACAATAATACATTCGTTTAAACATTAAAAAGGCAGAAACGTACGTTGGACTTAAAATAATTTTAATATAAAATTTTTCTACTTTAAAATCATAATCATGGGATAGTCGACTTTGTATAATATAAACATAAACGCACTTTTCCTTAACTTTCACGATAATACAATTAGTTGTCTGTTGCACTCCGACCAGTGCACAACAAAACTCTCTTTCTAAACATGAAAATTTATAAATTAATAATTTCGATAATTTCTAAATTACACCGAGTACGATAGAGTTATATTTAAACAATAGTACATTCGCTTAAATATTATAAAGACGGTAATGCGCGAGGAACTTAAAATAATTTTGATATAAGATTCCAATACTTAAAAATTTTTAACTCGCGGTTGTTGGCCTTTTGCAATATAAACATAAACGATCCTTCGATTAACTTTGACGATTCGTGAGTTAGTTATCTTTCGTACTTCGACCAGTGCACATCGATACTCTCTATTTCTAATCGCGTAAACTTATAAATTAATAATTTCGGTAATTTCTAAATTAATTAAACAATATTTAACGTATACCTAGCACAATAAAGTAATATTGAAACAATAGTAAATTCGCTTAAACATTATAAAGAAAGAAACGCGAACAGAACGCAAAATAATTTTGATATAAGATTCCAATACTTAAAAATTTTTAACTCGCGGTTGTTGGCCTTCTGCAATATAAACATAAACGATCCTTCGATTAACTTTGACGATTCGTGAGTTAGTTATCTTTCGTACTTCGACCAGTGCACATCGATACTCTCTATTTCTAATCGCGTAAACTTATAAATTAATAATTTCGGTAATTTCTAAATTAATTAAACAATATTTAACGTACACGAGTACGATAGAGTTATATTTAAACAATAGTACATTCGTTTAAACATTATAAAGAAATAAACGCGAACAGAACGCAAAATAATTTTGATATAAGATTCCAATACTTAAAAATTTTTAACTCGCGGTTGTTGGCCTTCTGCAATATAAACATAAACGGTCCTTCAATTAACTTTGATGATTCGCGAGTTATTTTCCTTTCGTACTTCGACCAGTGCACATTAATTCTTTCTTTCTAAACGCGTATACTTATAAATTAATAATTTCGGTAATTTCTAAATTAATTAAACAATATTTAACGTACACCGAGTACGATAGAGTAATATTTAAACAATAGTTCATTCGTTTAAATATTAAAAAGATAATAACGCGCGTGGTACTTAGAATAATTTTAGTTTAAAATTTGGAAGTTTAAAATTTTCATCGCGTATTTGTTGGCCTTTTTTTTTTTATTAACATATACGATATCTTTAAAGACTTGGACGATTACCGAATCAGTTTTTCTTTTTCCTTTGACGAGTAAACATCGAATGTATCTCAGGATGTCTTTGCTGCAAATATCAACGAATATTTAAGGTAAATCTATTTATATGTCGCACGTTTCTTCAATAATTTATATATTTTCTTATTATAACAGTGTTAATAATAATAGTTTTGTTTTTTTTTTGTTTCAGAACATTATTGCAATCGCGTGCAAAGCATTGATAAAATCGAATATTTGTATCGCTTAAATTAGAATATCGCGAAGTAGAAGCAGTGTTTGTTCGTTCCAGTATCCGCTATTTAAATAACAAGTATATTTGCATCGATTGCGTGCAATGCAATCTTTAGAATCAGTGTTTATTCAGCAAAACGTTTTACTTTTTTATCAGTCACATAAACTGTATTTACAAAAGACAGTATAGTTTCGCGAAATAAATTCAGTGACCGTTTGTCGAAAACTATTTATCGCGTAATAGAATCAGTGCATCATTGAAGAGGATTTTGATCAACTTCGATGTCGACCTACCTTATCAACAATTTCAATTAAATCACGGACGAGTGTTTTGGAGCCATCGCAGAACTTCTTAAGTTGTGAGTGAATTTTTAAGTCCCTCCGATCACTCAATCATGTCGAGGACGAAAGGTCCTAATTGGCATGGGTGATTGGTTGTAATTAATTAGTAAAAGAGCATTGAGTGACCACGAGTAAATTTTTTTGGAGCTTTACTCGTGAATGGTTTTTTATTTTTTGATTTATTTATTAGATTAGGGATAGGGTCTTCTTGTTCAAACGCGTTTATAATTATTTCAAATTTTTAATATATCCATTTTTAAATATTTTGCTCGCACGAAAATATCAAAGAATCGTTATTCATGAGTTTTAATAAAGAATGAACAAGAAGATATTCGCGATGGATAGTCTCTTGATTACAAACGATACTGTGCATGATTTCTTTATAATAATTAAAACTATCGTTTGTAAGAGAAGAGCATTCAAGGAATTTCTTTATATTTTTAAATAATAACGAATTAAATATTTAATCAATTTGAATTGATAAAAGAAAAGTCTCCATAGAGTCATTGCTTTTGAAAGAAAAAAGTCGAGTAAAATAATTGCTAAAAAACAAAGAGACTTATAGAGTCATAGTCCGTAGGCCTAGATGATAAATTAATTAATTTTTAGCTCAGGATTTTCAGCGATTAATATATTAATTTCAATTTTTTATGTTTAGCCAATAGATATCTTTCGAAAATGTAATAATCAATTTCTAGTTTAATAATAATAAATATTTTTCAGGTAAGTTAGGATTGTGTAAGGATTTTATCTTTCATATCTTAGAATTTGGAATCAAATTTTGTCGTTACAGTTTTAGAGTGATAATCAATTAGGTTGAAGCACGAAGCAAAGAAGAGGTTATATACCGAAGAGGGCTCCACAACATGTGGCTCAAGAGGACAATTATTAGGCTATTGAGTTATTTTCGAAGGTTCACTAGAAACTTTCGAGAATGACTCTTAGTCGTACTTTAATTTTACCATGTTGTCACTCAAATTTCTCTTATGGTGATGGTTGTAGGGGTGTAGATTTAAAAAACTGAGACGAAGTAACATTCCGTAAATAACATTCCCACATTGCCACATTTACGCGAATAGGATTATTTCATATTTTATGCATTTTTAATATTAAACTTGAGACATAAATTTTACACATTTTCTCTTTTTTAAAGTTCAATTGAATTTATAATTCTAGTTTAATAAAATCAAATTTTACGTTAAAGTCGATTGATAAATTTTGCACATTTTCTCTTTTCTAAAGTTCAGTTAAATTCATAATTTTATTTTAATAAAATCGAGTTCTATTTTAAAATCATATATCTATGAAATGTAAAAGTAATAAAAGATTTCTTTCAGAGAAAATAATATTTCTTTATTTCAGTGTTCAACGTATTTCATATATTTTTTTTTTTTAATTAATCTTTTATTTTTGTTATGTTTAATTTAAAAAAAATTTATAATTTTATCATTCGTATAATTAATATACATATGTACATGTTCTTTTTTCTTTCCTTATTTTTTTTCAGCTAGTTACAGGTCGTGGGATCGCCAACGTGGGAAGGAATAATTAATGAAGAAGATTATCTTAACATTTAAATAATGCACGATATACGTAAATTATAATTAATTAATATTTAAACAATAAGATATTCTTAGCAACGTTATAAAAATCATATACATGTATTGTCATTTACTATCGATTAATAGTTATAATAATATTTTTTTCAGAGAGAATAATATTTATTTATATTAATCGTTTATTTTTCTTAAGTTTAAACAAAATAAAATTAAGCATTTTATCGTTCGTATAATTAATTTACATATATATTAATTCTTTTTTCTTTCCTTATTTCTTTTCAGCTAGGTCTGGATCGTGGGATCGCGAACACGTGAGGGAATAATTAATTAATATTTAAACAATAGGATATTCTTAGCAACGTTATAGAGAACATGTACATATATTATCATTAATAATTTATATATCATATATAATAATTATATATCATAAATATTATCGATTAATAAATATAATATTTCTTTCAGAGAGAATAATATTTATTTATATCTGTGTTCAGAATATTTCATTTCTTTTTAATTAATCTTTTACATTTCTTATGTTTAATCAAATTAAATTCAGCATTTTATCGTTCGTATAAATACTGTCATTTCTATTTTTTCATATTTACTGTCATTAATTATCCTCTATATATATCTCGGCTGGAACCCATGGGTGTGTATCTCTGTGTGGGTTACTGTCTCAGCATCTTATAGAGCTGCTTCTCTTTTCTTCTCTTTCTGCGGCTCTCTTTTCTCTTTCATATTTCTCATTCTTATTTACTATTATTAATTATGATTTATAAGTCTCGGGTGGGACCCATGGGAGGGGCCCATGGGTGTGGGCCTCTGTGCGGGTTGCTGTCTCAGCATCGTGTGGAATTGTTTCTCTTTTCTTTTTCTGGGGCTCTCTTTTCATTCTTCGGCTATCTTTTCGTTCTCCGGCTCTCTTTTCTATCTCATATGTTTATTTTTCAATAATGTTTTCAATTATGTTATTAATATGTTATTTCATTTTAATTATGTTGTTTCTTTCTAATTATGTATTTAATTATGTGTTTAATTATGAGTTTATGTTTTCAATTATGTTTTTAATTATGTTTTTAATTATGTTTTTGATTATGTTCTTAATTATGTTGATAATATATTTCTATTAATTATGATTTATTAGCTTTAGGTAGGACCGATCGGATGGTGCATGCTGCTTCTCTTTTCGTTTCTTTCCCTAGCTCTCTTATGTGTTTATATATATTTATTTTTATTTTATTTATTTTCTATTTGTAATCTATGGGTATATTATGTTTTATTTTATATATTTTTTTTCTATCTCCTATTTTCTCTTTAGCTTCTTCTTTTTCAGGATAGATCATCGAGGGATAGGTTCATCTGCGGCCGGATGCTACATCGCATGGCAAGATTCATCATCGATTTCTACGCGAGAATACGGGAAGGATAGGAAGAACACTGACGCGCGTGTCGGCGGGCACAGGCGTGGGTGTTCTCGGGCGCGATTATATTTCGTTTGATTGTTCGTATCGAAAACGCGAATTGTAGAGTAGAGTCATCGTTTTTCTAACACTCGCGTGGGTGTTCGGGCGCGATTAAAGGTCCTACCGTGGACTTCGTTTGATTTCTTCAAAATTTCTATGGGGGTATTTCGCGAATTTCGGCTTAACAGTAGAATCTACGTAATTATAACACACACGTGAGTGTCGCGACGCGATTAGTATTTCTAAGGAGTGCGCTTTGTTTGTTCGAAATTCGGAAAGCACGAATTCTGATGTGCTTAATAATCCGTTATGTCTGAAGTGGACGGTGCAAATGGTGGAGCTATCTGTAAGAGGTGTGTAGTAGCTAAGCTACGCATACCCTGTTAGTTAAGAAGCCAGTGCATTGAAGCGGAAAGGTATATCGGATCGGTATCGCGGAACGCGGATTTTAGAGTAGAATCACCGTCAGTCCGTGGGTCTCCACATGCAGCAACCTCCACGTGGTGAGACCTGGGTCGATAGTACTTGCGATATATCGAAATCTTACGCAACTACTACCGAGCTAATGGCTGCATATATCATAATTTTTTCAAAATCTTTTTATTTCAATTCTGATTAAACATTAAGGTACTAACACTTTATATTGCTAATACTATTTCCACAAAAAAATAGGTTGAATGTAGTAAAATAGTAAAATAGTAAAATAATTTTTTAAAGAAACGAACAAAAACTTTTCTATCGCACTCGTCATTATACCTACATACTTCAATTTATTCTTATTTACGCTTATTTACGTTTTTGATTAATTAAATTCTACATTTTCTATTCTAATTATGTATGCCATCGCATTCACATATTTCGGAATTCAAGATATACGTCATCGTAGCTTTCTTTTATTCTTGCCGCTTTACATATTTTATATATTATGTTATATCCCATATATTCGATCACAAATAATATCGAGCTAACGGCTGCTTAAATACACTTTCACCATTTGTACAAATTTAAATAGAAACAGAAAATATAAAGTTTGTACAATTAAAAAAGATTGAATTAATTTATCTTCCGAGAAGTATAATCTGGTAGATGGTTTTTCCTTTCTTCTGTCAGATGTACTATTATTTTTATTATATTAAAAAATTTCTCTCGCATATTAACCCTTGAGAGGGACATAACCTAACAAGCTCCTATATCTATGTAATAGGTGCATAGTGTGCAGAGTGTTTCCTTATTGCGCTTGTAGTACAGATTTTGCCCATACCTGTCGCTAAAGTCGTATACGCTACGAACGATAAATGGTGAAATGTTTCGATAAATTTTGATATCGTTCTGTGATAAGATATGTCTAACGTTAAATGTCCGTATTTCATTGATTTCTTATAATTGATATTAAATAAATAGGCAAAATGAAGACACGATTTAATACGTATGATCTTGTTTGTTCCGTAACGGAATTACAAAGGTAAATAATGTAATGTTTTATACAGAGTTGATTTTTTTGCTCTGATTTTAGGTTAGAATATGACAATTTCTTCATTCAATATAATCTGATTGTTTTTTTGTTAAGTAATTATAATTCTTAAAAATCGTAATCCTGAAAAATTTTGTTTAGATTAATTGGTATGCGTGTCAACCAAATATACAATGTCGATCATCGTACATATTTGATACGTTTTCAACGAAGCGAAGAAAAATGTATCCTGTTAATCGAGTCTGGTAACAGGATGCATACTACAGCTTTCGAATGGCCCAAGAATATAGTACCATCGAGTTTTTCAATGAAGGTAATTGTAGGATATATTTTTTGATGATATTATTGAACAAGCATGACTATTTATATAGTCTTTTAAATGCAGATGAGGAAACATTTAAAAAATAAGAGACTCGAAAGTTTGAAGCAAGTCGGTACTGATCGCATAGTGGATTTACAATTTGGCAGCGGAGAAGCTGCATATCATATAATATTAGAAGTATATGATAGAGGCAATATTGTTTTAACAGATTATGAAATGACAATTATAAACATTCTAAGACCTCATACAGAAGGTGATAAAGTTAGGTAAATGTGTGAGAAAAATAATAGAAATGCTATGAGGTATTATATTATTTTGAATTAATATTAATGAATAATGTGATATTGTAGATTTGCGGTTAAAGAAAAATATCCTTCAGATCGTGCTTATACTGCTACTATGGCACCGCTCGAAGATATTAAGAAATCCATCGAATCCGCTAAACCTGGTGAAAATCTAAAGAAAGTTTTGAATCCTCTTTTAGAATTTGGTGCAGCTGTAATCGATCATGTTCTATTGCAAGCTGGTTTTGCATCTGGATGTAAAATTGGTAAAGATTTTGATATTGTAAAAGACATGTCTAGGTTGATTGTAGCTCTGCAAAGTGCAGATGATATGTTGAATGATGCAAAAAAAAATATTTCAAAAGGATACATTATACAGAAAAAAGAGATTAAACCGTCTCCAGATAATGAAGAAGATTTCATATTTGCTAACATAGAGTTTCACCCTTTTCTATTTGAGCAGTATAAAAATTGTCCTTATAAAGAATTCGATTCGTTTGATGTCGCGGTAGATGAATACTTTTCCACAATGGAAGGACAAAAACTTGATTTGAAGGCTTTGCAAAAAGAAAAAGAAGCCATGAGAAAATTAGAAAATGTAAAAAAGGATCATAGCCAAAGGCTAATTACGTTAGAAAAGACACAGGAATTGGATAAATGGAAGGCAGAATTAATTTGTAGAAATCAAAGTTTAGTAGACAATGCAATTTTTGCGATACAAAACGCACTTGCAAATCAAGTGTCATGGCCAGATATTCAGATTCTATTAAAGGAGGCACAAGCAAGAGGTGATCCTGTTGCTTCTGCTATTAAACAGCTGAAATTAGAAACAAATCACATTGCGTTATTATTACAAGATCCTTACGAAGATAGCGACGAGGAGTCCGAATTAAAACCGACAATTATTGATATTGATTTAGCTTATAGTGCCTTTAGTAATGCTAGAAAATATTATAATCAGAAAAGGTCGGCAGCTAAAAAGCAGCAAAAGACCATAGAGTCTCAAGACAAAGCTTTAAAATCGGCAGAAAAGAAAACAAAACAAACATTGAAAGAAGTACAAACAATTCATAGTATTAATAAAGCAAGGAAAACGTATTGGTTTGAAAAATTTTACTGGTTTATCTCTTCAGAAAATTATCTTGGTAGGTTACCAATTAAATATTTATCTTCGCGTTCGACACAAAATGAAAATAATAATTTTAATATATTGGACGGATTGCAGTTATTGGTGGAAGAGATCAACAACAAAATGAATTGATTGTAAAGAAGTATCTTAAAACTGGAGATGTTTATGTTCATGCAGATCTAACAGGTGCTAGTTCTATTGTTGTAAAAAATCCTGCTGGTGGACCTATACCTCCTAAAACATTGGCAGAAGCAGGCACAATGGCCGTAGCTTATAGGTATATAGGATTATAAACAAGATTTATATTTTATGCGATAATATTATGATACTTGTAATATTAACTATGAGCTTACGTATTTATATGTATTATTTGGGAATAGCATTGCTTGGGAAGCTAAAGTAGTCGCAGGGGCATGGTGGGTAAATAATGATCAAGTTTCAAAAACTGCACCAACGGGTGAATATCTTACAACTGGATCCTTTATGATACGTGGGAAAAAGAATTATTTGCCTCCGTGTCAATTGATAATGGGTCTTGGCTTTCTATTTCGTTTGGAAGATAGTTCTATTGAACGGCATAAGGATGAACGAAAAGTCAGAGTTATAGACGATGAAACTGAAAAGAATGAATCTACGGTTGAAACAGATAAAGAAATAGAATTAGAAGAAAACAGTGATGAAGGTATATAATATATAAAATATAAATGTTTAGATATTCTGATAAGTTCATTTGATATAATACAAGAGAGATAAAGTTCTTACATAGAATATACTTATACGTTAATTTACATTATTTAGACGAAGATTTGGAAAATCCAATACAATTAGATTCCATTAAAGAAGAATCTTTTATAGAATTTAACGCGATGCCAAAGGAAAATGAGAATAAACGTGACAATGGTAGTGAAGAAGATACAGACTTTCCAGATGTAGAAATCAAAATTGATTATTCAACATTAAGGTACTGTTTATCAATCTCATAATTTGATAAGTATGTCATCATTTTATGTTTTAATAGAGTCGAACTCCATGATGAAAGTGATACTATAGATAAGAAAGATGAGGAAGATGTTACTTTTGTTGGCAATGATAAATCTATGGTAATAAATTGTAATAAAGAAGAAACTACAAGATTTAAACAACAATTGGCTTTAAAGACTGAAAAAGAAAGTAAAAAGCTTGAACAGGGTCAATTGAAAAGAGGCCAAAAGAGTAGACTTAAAAAGATAAAGGAAAAGTATAAAGATCAAGACGAGGAAGATAGGCACTTGGCTATGGAAGTTTTACAAGTAAGCAAAAAAAGAAAAAATATATTTTTCTTAGCAAATATATAAATCTTTCATATATTATAATATAGTCAGCAGGAGCTGCAAAAGAAGATAAACGTCGTAACAAACATAAAGATCCGTCTGGTCCTAAACAACAAGGAAAGAAAAAGGGAACTGTAAATCCACCTACAATAAAACATATTAATGTCGATCATCTCGATGAAGAAGATACAGGACCAGTACCTGAGATGGATATGTTAGACCAATTAACAGGAAAACCAGTTTCTGAAGATGAATTATTGTTTGCTGTACCAGTTGTAGCACCTTATAATACTATATTAAATTATAAGTAAGTAAATTGTACTTCTTTTATTTTTTAATATTTTGCTTATAGCACATTTTTTTTTTTTTTTTTTCATTTCAGATTTAAAGTAAAATTAACACCGGGTACAAGTACAAGGGGGAAAGCTGCAAAAACTGCCATAGCTGTGTTTTTAAAAGATAAAGAGATAACCTTGCGTGAAAAAGATTTGTTAAAAGCTGTTAAAGATGAATCAGTAGTTCGAAATATACCTGGAAAAGTAAAAATAAGTGCACCACAAATTCAGAAAATAAAGAAATAAATAGTATTTCTTAAATAATATTATATTTTTATGCTCGTTTATAATTGTATATTATAAATATATTTAAGTCTGTTTATTATTGGTTAATTGGCAATGTTTCATGAAAAGTGTACTCCAAAAAAAAAAACAAAAAAAAAAAAAACAAAAAAAAAAAAAGAAAATATAAAAAAGGGAATAGAAGAAAAAGAGGATTTAATAAATTAATTTAAATCCCATAAAAGCTTGAATATCAACGTTGTTGAAATTGCCGTGCTTACTCTTTATGAGAACTTTTCTAAGAATTAAAACTTTTAATAGAAATTTACAACAATAATAAAGCTTGATATTTATTTATCATTATTAAATAACGCCAGACAGTTCAATTTGTTCAATTTCAAGAAATTTTAAGACTCTAAACTAATTAATTCTTGGAATAGTAATATTATATCGTAGATATACTTTATATTACTTTTTCGGCAGGCCGCACTTCAAAATTATTCTTTTCCTTCGTTATTCGCATTACGTATAAAAATAATGAAAGTATATAAAGTTTATAAATAATACGATTTTTACAAAATCTGTATTATAAATTATGTCGATTTCAAAGAGCATATAAACTATGTACACTTAATATAGAAAAGATGGATATTATTCATGATGTACAATATCTTTTTAAAACAACTAATGATCACAGTATCTTTTAATCGCTTTTAAATATATCATCGTCTGATACATTACACTGACGTGCAGTTTTGAATTTAGGATTTGTATTCGAAGATTTTGCTGGCCTTGATCTAGTTCCCTTTGACATAATCTGGAAGGATGAGAATATGTTACAAGACATCATATAAGATATGTAGTTGCACTAAATAAAATGGATTAAATATTCCTACTTCCGTTGCTGTATCAGACTCGGAATCATTAAGATAATTGATCTTTGTCTTTGTTTTAGTAATTTTCGTAGTTTCTTCTTTTTTAGGTGTTCTTTGCTTTAGTTTTTTTTTTTTAGTAATTTTAATATCATATTCTTCATCAGGTTCGTCGCAAGACTCAATATTGTTCAGTACCTTTTTCAAATCTTTTAATCTGGCACGTTTCTTGTCGATTAGAACACCTACATTACTATCATTAAGGGCATTATTTCTAATAGGACTCGTTGCTTTCGAACGTGGACTTAGCCTTTTTATTCCTGCTATTTTATTTACTTTTCGTGCAATAGATTTAGAAACGATAGCTTTCTTAGCTGAAGAACCAGATGCATTATTAAATTCTAATTTTCCATTTGGCTTGTGACCTAATTTATTCAAGCCATCGGTTAAAATTTCTATAAATTTTTCATAATTTGGTATTCCATTGAATTCTATAGTTTTTAACAATTTCATATATTCAAGTACTGGTTTTGGTGTTAAATCATGAAAACATTGGTCCAAAAAGTTTGAAAGATTTTCAAAGGCTTTTTCTTTTTGTTTTTGTACAGTAGTTGGATTAGTTAGATCCTTATCCCATGGAAGAGAGCCACACAACCAGTGTATCATGTTATATCCTAAGATTTCAAAATCACCACGCATTGTAGGTACTGCAAAAATACACAATAATAAATATGGGTATATTCAATTTATAAGTATATGCTTTAATAGATTACTTTTATACTTACTCCCTATATGAGCATCTCTACTAGTATACTCGATAGTTCCATCATGTGCTCTTTTTGGATCTGGCTTATATTCTGTTTTTGTTGTATATCGCGTTGCTAAACCAAAATCTACTAAATAAACTTGATCCGGAGACTTTGAACTCAATAATAAATTTGACCCTTTTATGTCAGCATGTACATATGCATTGTTATGAATGTATTCTAATACATTTATCTGAAAGTAATGATAGCATGTATGTGGTTGAAGAACAGCATGTTGCAAGAAATTGCCAGGAGAAAATAGGTATTTTAATAAAAGATAGATTTACTCACTATTTGTAAAGCTAGTTTATATACTGTATGTTCTGGAAATTGTTTGTTATTTTCTTGAAATAACTTCCACAAATCAGTTCCATATCGATCCATCACTAAGAACCGATATTTTGTTTTATTATATTCATGACTTCCAGAGGCAACATAATGAGGCATACCGAATACTGACAACTTCTTTTTTTTTTTCCAAGCTTCAACTAAAATAAATAATATAACATTTCGATGAAGACATCATCAAAGTACATAGTCATCTGAAAAAGATGTGTTAGAATAGGACTCACTGTTTTCTAACTTTGCCTGTCTTATATAAAAATGCATTTCAACAAATAATGGCCCATTCCCATGAGGTTCCTAACAATATAGAAAATTTATAATGAAAACTTTAAATATTATTTTGACGTAGAAATAAATAAATAAATATATACATATACATATATATATATACATTAGATACTCACTATTTTTATCACATTAGGATAGTTTTTTGGAACATTATCTTCGTAAGGTGCGCCTATAATAAACAAACAAACTTTTTTTAATTAAAGCAAAAATGAAGGAAAAAAGAAAAAAATTGTAAGGAACAGTACATACCGGAATAGACTTCTCCAAAACCACCTATACCTATTGACTTATCGAGAATCCATTTTTTTCCTTTTATATCTGACAATATAGTTCCAGCAGGTATAGGATCGGGCATTTTATATAAATTTCCTTTCTTTTTTGGTGCTCTTTTAGCTACTTTTGCACACATTTTTAGGTTAATATGATTAAACGTATAAAAAGGGATTAACACTAAATACAACTGAAAAAAAAGTATAATTAAGTAAGGCTGTAACGAATTATATGAAAAAGTAATCGTGTCACGAAGAATCAAGTTATAATAAAGTACTTTTCGAGTACTTACAGCAGCGGCAATAAATTTCACAAAACGATCGTGTTGAAGTAATATAAAAAAAATTCAAACGCGGGCACCGGAAATGCAGGCTGATAAAGCAGGGTGACCTCAATAAAATTTTCCTAATCCTTATAAAAGTTTCTTCGCACTATTTATATTTATATCGTGGAAAATTGAAAATTTCTTTTTTGTTTTATTAAAAATTGAGATATAAATTGTTTCGGAAAGAGATAATTTTTTGATCATTTGATCCAAATAAATATATTCAACAACCGGAAATCGATGATATACGGGTTGGGTATACGTTGGATTTACGTTGATAGCCATGACTAGGTATATATTAAAAAGTTTATCAAGTTTTCCCTGCGCGCGGTTTGATTATTCGAAATGTCAGAGGACCGTTAAATACGTTTAATAATTCTTTTTTAATGGTATCGATAAAGTTGATAAGATAAAAATTTTGTTAGACGAAGTAAAAATGACGTATGCCAGTTTATTCCTTCTGTTATTGTAAATATATTTCATGATATGCGCGAGATCTTTTCGAGTTGTGCCCATTCGGTGGTATTCAGTGATTTGTGCTTTTAGGTTATCTTTTTAAATGGAAGATTCGGCGGTCGAATTGGTCGATTCAAATTCTGATACAAATGGTCTATTTTGCGAGTCGGTCGATACGATCTCCAGCATGAACGATGCCGATGACGAGGGGATTGAACGCAGTGCCAATTTTGGCAATTGCACGCCACAACAATCCTCAGAGAATAGGCATATTGATAATTCAATTTTCAATACGATATCCAAAATTGTTAATCCCGCTGCGAAGGTGAGCAATCGAACAAGTTGTTACATATATTTTTACGGAGCATAAAGTACATTTTAGGAATAAGTATTATTATTATTTTCTTTTAAAACATATACACATTGACGTTCTATTTTTTTAGGTACCAGACATGCAAGACTTCAAAATTGTTAAACCAATAAGTAGAGGAGCATTCGGTAAAGTGTTTCTAGGATACAAAAAGTCAAATCCAGAGCAATTGTTTGCTATTAAAGTGATGAAAAAGAATGAAATGATAAATAAGAATATGGCATCTCAAGTTATAATAGAACGAAATGCATTAGCATTGACGCACAGTCCTTATTGCGTACATCTGTTTTATTCGTTACAAAGTGTCAGCAGCGTATACTTAGTCATGGAGTATATGGTGGGAGGTGATCTTAAAAGTTTGCTCGGCGTTTATGGTTACATGGAAGAAAGCATGGCAGCTTTTTATACCGCAGAAGTATGCTTAGCTCTTGAATATCTTCACTCTCACGGTATAGTCCATAGGGATTTAAAGCCAGACAATATGTTACTCTCGAGAGAGGGACACGTTAAACTCACTGATTTTGGTCTTAGCAAAATATCGTCCTTGCATAGAGATCTTGAAATATCAGATTTAGTAAATTGTACACCTAGTCTTTGCGCTAGAACCCCGGGACAGTTATTATCTTTAACGTCTCATTTGTCCTTTGGTTCTGGGCAACAATCGGTGAATGACTCGATAGCCAGTAATGAAAGTGCCAATGCTGTTCATTTAATGTCGGCTTTACAAAGAAATTGTGGCAAATTGCAATCGTCTCCTAACTCGGTTGTCTCCTCGACCGACGCTGCGTCTGGCGATTATTCTCGTGTATCTGGTATTACGCCATTTCAATCCGCAGAAGATCTAAGATTTGGAATACAGAACGGAGGTGAATCGAATGCGAGGACAGAGAATTTCAGTGGGGATAGTAGCTCTGGTAGTTATCACACGTGCGAAGCCTCGTCGGTTAGTAAAATCAATCCTATTGGTCTTAACGCAGAAGAGGAGGATGAATCTACGTTAGAGGCGGAACAATCGCAACAGCTACTTTTGCATACGAGCCCGATCAGTACTTGCGTAAATTCGTTTTCACGAGGAACCAAGAGGAAAAGAGTTATGGCAGAAATAACTTGTGGTTTAACGCGCGAAATTTGTCTCATGGATTTGGACAAAGACAAAACACCGAAGAGACAGAATTGCGGTACATCATACTCCTGTAGGAGTCCCGATCGAGTCAAGAGAAATACTGCATTGGGCGAGATGACCGATGAGAGCGAAGATGAAAATGCGGACAAACACGGTGATGGTGCTGCCGGTGGTGGTGTTGCCGGCGGTGGCGGTGTCGGTGGCGGTGGCGGTGGCGGTGGCGGTGGCGGTGTCGCTTTTAGTACACCAGTGTCCTCATTGAATGTCAAATCGGAGGAAATAAGTCAGGCAGAAGCAACGTGTCAGGAAAATCATAGTATGCCTCCGGTGAAAACAACGAGATTTCATCTTCCGCCTGCAGTATCGTCGGAATTTACTCCGGACTCGAGTACCATAAATAGTATACAGAATGAGAATACTATATCTCCGATCAAGACACCGGCACCTTTGAATAACAGTTACACGACTTATCGAACACCCAAGTCAGTTAGAAGGGGCATACAAGGTGGTGGAAACGGTCGATCGGACGAACGTATATTAGGTACACCCGATTATTTAGCACCGGAATTGCTCTTACGGCAAGGCCACGGTCCTGCCGTCGATTGGTGGGCTCTCGGTGTTTGTCTTTTCGAGTTTTGTACGGGATTACCACCTTTCAACGATGAAACGCCACAGGCGGTCTTCGCTAATATCCTTGCAAGAGACGTACCTTGGCCGGAGGGCGAGGAAGCTTTGTCTTTCGCTGCTACGGAAACCATCGATGCGCTCCTTACGTTGGACCAATCTACACGACCGTCCGCGAAAGAAGTAAGGGATATGAAACTCTTTGAAAATTTTCCTTGGAACGAACCATCGAAAGCCGTTGCTCCTTTTATACCACAACCAGATGACAATTATGATACGTGTTATTTTCAAGGTAATCTTTTAAATTGTTACTACACTTTATTCGCTCCAAAGTTATAATATTGCGATGTTTGATTTCTAGCAAGGAATATACTACAGCATTTAAATGTCAGTAGCTGCGACACGTAACATATGTCGTTTATCCTGAAGAGCCCAGGATGAACGTTATTGCCGAACGATAGTTGTCACGACACGCGTGATACATGAAACGTGTCAAAAATGATAAAATTAGGAAAAATTATAATAATTATATAGAGTTAGATGGTAATTGTTACACGATATGTATAGTTTTATTTTTATTTTTATATACTGGTGTATGTAGAGCATATAAAATGTCTTATTGCCACGTACAAAAACGACGAGTACGATGATCTACATAAGTATCTATAAGCGTCCGTAGTAAGAGAATACGTAAAATATGTGGGAGATAAATGTTGCGATGAGAATTTACGAAATGAAATGAAAGTTCTTTTTTTTTTTCTTTCTTTTTCTTTTTTTTTTTTAGAGTTTAAAGGTGGGAGAATGAGCTTAGCTTTTTAAATTGATACTTCACGCATTCTTACACGCTATTGAAATGAAAAGAGGGTTCGAAAATCGCTTATTTACTTATTTAAGATTCTTGTAGATCCAAGGTAAGAAATGCGTTACTCTTGTATAAACGCCGGGATATTGTCCCTTTCCACAACCGATTCCCCAACTGACGATACCAACCTGAGTCCAACGACCGTCATTGACCATTAACGGACCACCGCTGTCACCCTGCAAATACGTGAATTAATTTATATTACGTGATAGCAATCGAATTGTATTATGAGGAAGTATTTGACGAACCGAGCAGGAGTCCATAGCGGCCCGTCCAGCGCACAAGAAACTGTCGACTATACCACCGGGTGCCGCAGAACCGTATTTAAATTTACATTCGCTATTCGACCAGACTGGAATCGAAACTTCTTGAAGTATCGCTGGCTGTGGACCACCTTGTTTAAGCAACGATATAAATATACGATATAAAGGGATCTTGTAATTTACCTTTAATACGTATTGTAATATTGTCATTTATTAAAGCTCTTACTTTCCCTCAAGGAGCCCCAACCAATGACAGTTGCAGTCATTCCGACATAGAGCTTCGAACCACTCGGCAAACAAATGGGTCGAATCTGTTCCGTAAATTCGACCGGCTCGCTCAACGTAAGAATGGCTACGTCATTGTAAAGAGTACGCGAGTTAAAACCTCTGTGCCTTACTACTCGCTTTACCCGTCTTTCAACGTGACGTATCTCACTGTTCGTCTTTATATTGTAATCCCCAAGGCGGACCGTTAATCTCGCTACATCCCAAGAGTTCATGCTGAGAATAAATTGGAAATGGACGAATTACCTAAATGAACGATTTATCTACTGTGGTTCGATGATTAAAGAATTGGGGATAAATGATTGGAGTGCTTACTTAACGACACAATGGGCAGCGGTAAGAACGTGTTTGTCATCTATCAAAGATCCCCCACAGAATTGACGTCCGGCATTGAAGAGGGCAGAGATCCATGGCCATTCACCAGGATCGGCGTTCTGACCACCGACGATGCGTTCTTGATCTTGATTACCGTTCTTCGCTCCGCATTGAGACAAGTCTATGGGCGAGGAAGTCGTCGAACTAGGTTTATTCGTTGTCGAGATGGTCGGTGCACCTGGCCACCAAGCTGGTTTCTTCGTCGGCCATGTCGTCGGTATGCCAGGTTTCTTTGAGCTCGTTGTAGATGGTTTCGAGGTGGGCGACGAAATCAATCCTGGATACGGCGGATGGGTGGGTAAAGGTGGGATCGTGTGATCCGGTGGATGAGTTGGTATCGGCGGTGGCCAACTGGCCGTTGGTTTTGGTTTTGGGTTCGTTCCCGCTTCCGTTCCCTCTCCGTCTTCCTTCGTTTTAGCATCTTCTATCTAAAATGTTCAGTTTAGAGTTTTAAGAAGGCGAAAATATTCTCTCCAACTGTTTGCGTTATGGATCCGAAGGAATGTGCAAGGACGAGGTAATAAAGCGGATCGTAAAAAGTCGTTTGCGAAATATTATTGTTATCGTTGGATAGATAATAGGGTTCTACGACTTTCTAATTCAGGCCTTAATGGTCTCTTCACAGTCATAGTCGGAATTGGTGGAAAAGAAACGAAATAGGATTTGCCGGAAATTTTACGATGTTAAGAAGGTTAAGAGAGGGATGAAAATTAACGCAAGAGATTACGAAGGATTCACCTGTTGATCGTTCAAGTTCTGACCGTCGCAATTCTCCAGGCCGGGAGTCGCGATGGGATTCAAGTTGGAGCAACAGATTCCGAAGCTCGTGCGGCCGTCCTCGAGAATGAAGCTGCAAGTATCGTAAACACCAAGAACCCAACCGTCGAGAGCACCAAGATCGGGTATCTTGAAGTAAGGATAACATTCTTTGAAAGTAGTGCATCGTCCAATCTCGCCCTTAGACGTAAGGCAGGTACCGCGTTCCGCGGATCCGCTCCAGAGGATGCTTCGACCGTCTCTCGATAATGACGTAGGATCTGCTTCTATAGCGGCTGCAATTTAAAATCCAAAGAAGACAATTAATTCGAGCTCGAATTGATAATTGATCGACGATGAGACTCGTATTATAATTATCGTAGGAAATTTCTTCAGGTTTAATTTTTAATTTCTACGAGTAGAAACATACGTACTTTTTATTTATTATTTCCTTTTCGATCATTTATCGTAGTATACGCACGTTGTTTTATTTACTAAGGCTGAAATTGCGGTATGCGAGGATATATACTAGACGCTTCGGCACGTATTCGAGGCGCATTAACGATGTCCGGTGAGAATGACACATCGCGTACCTTTTGTAATAGGCAGAGGACCGTTCGTCACGTAGTCTTACGAATGATTTTCTAATGATACGCAGTGTAGTAGGAAGCAACGATCATATTCAGGTTCATTTATGTTGCGAGCAGTTTATAAATCGTCCGTAATAGGAAGTTTTGTTTTCAAAGATAACTATAAAAAATTATCTTATATTATGCCACGATCGACTCTTTTGCCAGCCTATAACATCGAGTAATGAGTTATGTTAATCCGTGTAGTATTGTTATACCGTGTAGACTGCAGACAATGTGATCGGAAATTTGATGACATCATCCTACGAGTTTGATTACCCCGGCGAACAATGTGTTCCTCGGTTCCGATCAAAGATTTCTGGGGACGATCAACGTACGAGTACGTTGGCAATAAAATTCCATCGAAGAATCTGAGAAGGTGGAGTTCGCTGACCCTGGCAGTCGTACTGCGGTACACGTACGTCGAGGTTGTTGCGCGCCTGGAGGACTTCCGTTTACCGTCTACGGAACGATAAGAACGATCGTAATAACGATCGTAATAACGATCGAGGATCGATCAAGATTATTGTCCTCGTGAGAAACAAGCTGCTAAGATCGATCTCTCGATCGATCGATCGACCGAACGATCCGATCCGATCCGATCTGGCTGTTATTTCACACATAGGTATAAGATAAAAAAAGAATATTCGATAGGCGTTCGTCGCGAAACGAAAAGGATTGATACGTGCCCAGTTTATTTTGTCCAAGTGATATTAGTAGATAAAAGTAGATATATAATATTATATTTCTTAGGTATAAATGAAAGAAAGTGAGGAGATGCTTACCTTCAACGACGATCGCGTCGTCCTCTTCTCGATACAACTCGTTGTCCTGACGATCAAAGATTAAGGATCTAGAAGCCGGCTGAACGTTAGACATAGATTCGGCAGATACACTCGTGATTCTCAGAAATACGAGTACCGTTGCAAAAAGCGGAGGTAATGCTCGTTCTCGCCGCATGATGCCGCAAATCTTATTACGAAGCGTTCGATACGATCGATCGTTTGCGCGCTGTCGCGAGGAAATGAACGAAACGATTACTCGTCCTCGCGTGGATTCGCGTCTTTGCCTGAGCTGGCAGAGAGTAGAGTAGAGAAGGTTCAGGATCGGCGTTAAGCTGCCAACCTGCCGGATAGACGCGGACTCGGGGCTTATAACGGGTTCGCCCCTTCCATCGACTGTCGTCGGCTCGCTCTCTAGTCTCTGCAGGTTCCACCATGAGATTTCGTTATATTCTCTTGTTCTTTTGAGCGTTCCTCAAGAGAGAGAGACATCAGGATCCTTCGGGAAGGCGGACGAAGAGCGTAAGGGTCACACTGCGGATATAATACATACGTACAAAAATCAAATCTCTTTCGATTCTAAGCGTTCTTCGAATATAATGGATCGCGGTTGTTTTTAACTTTTAACTTGTCAAAGTCAAAGAATTTCTTGATATATCGTTTATCACGAGAAATAGAGTTACTGAGTTTCTGAACGGAAAAATTCAATCGCGTCAAGGACGTAAATTCTAAATTGGTATTCGTCTTCGAATAGATTACATTTTTGTCGTTGTAATATTTCTCGATGGACTAACGATATTCGTCGAGTTTCTAATGAATATTCCAACGACCAAAAGGTGTCATTTGAATTTTCGTTGAAAGAAAAAGTATCGTTTAAATATTCATTAACGTTGTAGGAACATAATGGATCGTAGTCCGACGAAGATCGATGTTCTCCAGTGTATGTTTTCCACTATTATTATGTCTTGAAGCAGCTTGGATTTGCTTTTGGCATGTACGTACGGACTTTTGCGTCGTCGAATGTAAATGGCTTTGCGTGCGTGCACAAAATTAGGTAGAAGAATTTGTGCGCTGGCGCCACTTCAGAATCTCGAGCTATTCTCTCCCGAAACGTGCAAACCGGTTGGCAAAGCTGAAATATACCCGAATGGTACGTTGCACTTGTAACGATGGACCCGGTCCTTAGGACAAGGGCATTCCTCTTAAGTGATAAATAAGGATATAAAAATCAAGCAAAACTTTTACCAGCTTCTCGCATCCTTAATTTTAGTGGATATTTTTTTTTTCTTTTTTTTTTGTTGTTGAAAATAACGTTCGAAGAATTTGACGTTTCGAATTCATCCAGTTAGCGCGCTGCTGTTGCCGAAACGGAATAGAGATAAGCCTTTGCGAGATATTATAATTTACATCAGGGCCAGTGCCCCCTCACAAGGTCGTGGATTCTTACACAGATTGCCGTGAATAAGACACGCGTAGATCGATGGTTCTTAGTATAATACAGAGTCCTCTTTTATCTCCTTCTTCTCCTTTCTCTCTCTCTCTCTCTCTCTCTTCACATATTTATCCTCTTTGTATCTTAGTTTCGTTCTCATAAGACTATGCGTATCTCCTAATTAAAGAATCGAGTATTGGTCGATTTAAGATAGAAGAGCACCTAGAAGAAACCTTTTTATACAACTTACATACAAGAAGAGATAGAAGTCGAGCGCTTATCATTATATACGAGATTCGACGGATCTTTCTCGTTGATTGTCTTATCGATCATCTCGATTCATTTTGGATCCGTTAGGGCAATCGATATGTCGCCAAAATAGTTGTCAGAACGACTTGTCACGTTGCTTCATCCGTGAAGCGATCGTCGAACCCTGACTGTAAAGTCGTCGACACGATTTCTTCTCTTCGCTTGATGTTTTCTTCTCCTCCCCTATCTCGTTTTCGTCCTCTTCTTCTTCTTCTTCTTCTTCTTCTTCTTTTCTTCCTCGTTTTTCTTCATTCGCCAGAGAGCCAACCTCCTGTTTATCTTCCCTTATAGGTTTACACGCTCCGGATCTCCTTTTTTGAATTCCTCGCTGACTGGTTTCCACGAAGAGAGGACTCGTGTGTGTCTCGTTCGGGCTTCTTCCAAGATCGCGAATACAAAAGAAACGAATAGGTGAAATAGGAGGAGTCCTATGTATTTGATTCCTCAGCATGGTGTGTGTGTATGTGTGTGCGCGTGTGTGCGCGTGTGCGTGTCTATATATATATATATGTATATATATATATATATATACATACAAAGGAATAACAAAGTCGAGAAAATTTATAAAACGTACTAATATAATATTTATTGTTGCAATAAACATCGAAATAATATAATATCACCTCTGGCACAATCTCACGATGGCAAGACAACGCGACGGAAGAAAGAAAACATGCTTAATATTTCAGCTTTCTGTTATCAATACTCTCTCTCTCTCTCTCTCTCTCTCTCTCTCTCTCCCTCCCTCTCTCTCCCTCTCTTTTTCTCTTTCCGACGACATTTCCACGCTACATTCTGAAAATTGGATATTCCGTCGATCGGATAAGCGACAGATAAAGAAATAACATTTCTTGCGATTAGAATACGCTTATAACAAATAAGTCAGAAGTCATCCCTTCTTCTTGTTCTCTCTCTTTCTTCTTTTATATCGTCATATTTACGTCGTTTAAGTACGATATCGACACGGCTCAATAAAAAAGAAAAAGAAATGGCTACGAGGAAACAACGAACAAATCTTTCGTTCTATCGTTAGAAAGTAAGCTACTGCTCAGAGAGATTTGTTTCTTTTTGAGACCTCAAAGAGGATTCTGATAAATTTGCGTGGCTGTGGCTGGAAAAATTAGCAAAAGATTTCTTCAGATTCGTAGTCTCCTCGTAGCGTTAACACGTTTATCCTTCGTAACATAGAAATAATATTAATAGTTATAAGTATTATAAAGATGATATAATAATATTATCAGTAATAATAATAAAATAATAATAATAATAATAATAAAATGGCTCATCGACGCAGCCGTTCGTATGCGAAAGAAAGATACGTCGGGACGGTGTCTTTTCTCGTAAATGAACGGCCAACGGGCGGAGGGGTGGGTCAGGGCGGGGGAAGAAAGGGCTCTGCTATAGTTATTATTTATAAAAATGTCATGGAGCAACGCTAACAATCATAACTAAAAAATTTTTTTTCCTTCTTCATGTTCATCTTCATCGATATACTCGCATACGTACGCAATCATTCTCTTTCTATATCATTTCTGTTCCATGCATCGTCTCTTTCAATCATATACTACTCATACTGCAAGCACACACATACTTTCTCTCTCTCTCTCTCTCTCTTTTTATTCTAAAATTCTTTTTTACGTCTCATACGATTATACATTCTCGTATAAAAATAATGATATAGGTATATCTCTAATCGATAGAAACAATAATATTAATAATATTAACCTATATGCTGTCTGCGATAAATGTAACAAAATATAGTATTCAATAATAATATGCATTTTACAAGCGTATTTTGATCGTTGCTTTGATATCGGTATCGACAATACGTATGATTAAACGCAAAAACAATATAAATGTCGTGATCGTGATATTCTCTAATCTAATCTATCGGATCTCTAACATTATAACGAACAACAAGAAAGCGGTACGCGATATGGATACACACATAAACGCGAACGCGCAATTCTACGATAAAATTGTAATATTTTTGTCTCTGCCAATGGCTTCTTTTTCACACTGGTATAAAATATAAACTATTGTATTCGTTCGGTTTGATACGTAGCGATCTGATATTAAACCTTGCCATACGTAACTCTGTTTAAATAATGTGATTATTTAAAAACGGCAAATGGCGAGCGTCAAAGGTAATACGATTACGTTGTTCGAGGTTGTGTAGGACTTGGAAGAACGTCGGTCGTTCAATCTATTAACGATAAAGCACGTGGGAGGTTGTCTAAAAATATCATCAACAATGATAAAAAGTATGGATTAGAACTTTTACAAGTAAAAAATAACATCAACGCTTTTACTGATACGATAATAAAATGAATCCAAATAGAATAGATACATTGATCATTTTTTAAAGGAGTTCCTAATTGAAATAACGTTGTCGACATGAGAAATAGTTTGGTGTATATTCAAAATAAATTCGAATACGTCGACTTGGTCGACCACTCGATACTATCTTCTCCTTCCATTCGTGTAGATTCGCATTTGTGCGATATATTTTATAATAAAATAAACAAAATTTAAACTCTAAACCGCAAAGATACGATAATAAAATAAAATGAAAAAAATCTCATATAAACATACGTCATACGTATACGTAAGATACAATGGTCCTCTTAAATCAATTTTGATTGATTTACACGTAACGATAGTTGCACGCAACGAAGAATGATATGTTTCTATCTTAAAACGACGACTATCTTATAATCTAACCGGTTCTTCTTCGTCCATTCTCTCATGTAAGATCTTAATCTCGATTCGTGCTTTTTACGTTGCGTACGGCGCAACATATTTTTTTCTTATTCTAACGAGTAAGTAAAATGTTTAAAGTTTGAGGACATCTGAAAGATGTGAGATAAAAGGCGATCGAGTTATTCTCGATCCTTAAGAAATTAGAGAATGAATCTTAGCTCGTTCTGGTATTTGCGCCAGCGGAGATCGATTAGCATTCTCAAAGTTCGCGGACGGTCGGATGGCTCTTCGGAGAACTTGGATCGCGTCCTTCGGCCGACTATCCGTCCGCCTACTATGTACACGTCGAAAGATTCAAAGATGTCCGGATGATAGTTCCCACCTTCACGTGTTTCCACTTTCGTGAACGTGCGCGTGTGCGTGACCGTGCGTCGAGTTGGCAAGGGGCGAATGGGCGAGATGTGGCGGTGACGAGGGTAGTTCGATAAGCGTCACGTCGTAACCGCTCGACGGTGCCTCCCCGGGATCGGTTGGATCGCTCGGCGAGCCAGGATTGGTAGAATTTCGTTCGCTTACGGCATCTCCGTTCAATCTCGAATGACTCACCTCCAAGAGAAACAGATCTTCGTCCACGTAGAATCTGATCATGTCGTCATCAATTTTCGCCGTAATGCTGAAACAATTCAAAAATGGTCTCGCATGATGCAATCCATCCGTCGACATTTTTTTTCTTTTTGTTCTCTTCCTTTCTCTTTTCTCATCAGAGAAAGGTACATCGGGTATATCGCGGCTCGCTAAAGGGATATATACGTATAAACGTTTGTGTCGCATGACGATAGTCAAAAAAATAGGAAACGGGGCTTTCCAGGAAGAATCGAGGATGTGAGATAGACGAGACACGTGATGGTTGCACCGTAGGACAGAACATGCCAAAAGTTAGTCCGAGCCAGGCAAAGTTGCAGCTATATACATAAAGCGAGGCTGATGAGCGAAAATGAGGAAACAGTAGCAAAAGGTGTATGTAAGCGTCAGTGATGGAAAGAGAATAGGAGAGAAGAAGAAGAAGAAGAAAATGGAAAGAGGGAGGCAAAAGAGTGCAGCGTTAGTAGTATATCCATGAAATTTTATGCCAAAGTGTGCGACGAGATAGATAACGAGAGCGTATTTGAATATCCTAAAGAAGGTTTCTAAAATCTCAGAGATCGATCGTTTTTGTTCCTTTCGCAGGACAACGCGTAATAGCAGGAGAAAAACTACCAAACCGGAGAGTCAGGTAATGTCACCGTTATGGCATGCACTACGTAACGCGTGCATGCAAGTAAAGATGACACTCTACTAAACTTACCCCTTTGTGTTTTTGCGATAGAGGTTATTAATACTCGAGGATGCAATTTTGTACTTTGACTCAATCTGCAAAATAGAAAAAAGTAGAATATTAGAATTTTGATAGTGGTACGGATCTTCGTTCTTTCGTGCTCGTTTTTTACACTTTTTTCTTCGAGAGAGAGAGAGAGAGAGAGAGAGAGAGAGAGAGAGAGAGAGAGAGAGAGAGAGAGAGAGAGAGAGAGAGAGAGAGAGAGAGAGAGAGAGAGAGAGAGACAGACAGAGACAGAGACAGAGACAGGGACAGAGACAGAGAGACCAAGAAAAAGAGAACAAAGATGAAACAAAAAAAGAAGAAACAGAAAAAGAGTTACGATCGGCCAACTAATTGCAAGAAAGAATGATGCCGATGCGGCCGATAAAGTTCGTTCGAAGGAATGCATAACGAAGAGAGGAAAATGCCGCGACCGGGCCGGGATAATATCAATTGTTTTCCACTTTTTTCTTAAAAAAACCGTTCGTTACAGTGCGCCTTACGTCGGGCACCGTTACGACGGTTCTCCTCGACGAGTCTTATTATCAAATCTTTCGTCGTTCGATCGCATCACATCTAGCATATACCGTTGTTACTGTTTTTCGCGTGTCTCGCACGCGATATTAATGGGGAATTTTTGGAAACAGTCAGGCATGCGCATTATTAATATTAATTAGCGACTGATACAATGCAAACGGATTGATTAGGCCTTCATGGCTCAATAACATGCATGGATAATATTCGGTGAATCATCTTTCCTGAATACCCCGTGTGTAATGTTTGTATATGTGGGAGTGTATTTACGTAGACTAGTTAGTAATATTCATCGAGATAGAGAGTAACAACGAGCAAGACTCGTAATACGAGATCGTTCGTCTTCTGTTAAATCGAGGAAATACGATAAAAATAAGTTGCTCGCTAGGTCTGGGTTTGGATAAAATAATTTGAACGATATCGAGGATGTTCGAGAGTGTGCCGTGTGTTGGTGTAGAAAAGATCTTTCGGTTCTTACAGCATTGAGTAGTCCTTGAACAGTTGGCGGCGTTACGTGGAGAGGCGTGTAGACGTCTTCGGATTCCTGACGAACGTATAGCATGACACGTTCCTCGGCGTCGGCCGGACGCAAATGCGACGGCTGTTGCTGCAGGTGCAGGCGATTGCCGACGCTGGAGACTACGGTGCCGGCCAGTCCGGCCTGTTGTACACCCTGAAGCACCGAGCCTTGAAGTTCCTGCACCTGCATCAATAAGGAGTCCTTCTTGTCGTGTAGATTACTGAGATTGTCGGGCGGAAAGTGGTTGTGGAACTTCAAGGCGGGCAGGCTCGGTCTACCGCAAGTAGGATACGGGCTGCTACCCCCAGCCTTCAATCCTCCGCCCTCACCGTTACTGAGTGACGAGGTGTCGGTGTCGCCACCGCCACCGCCGCCACCGCCTCCGTAGAAGCCCGACAACTCCATCGTCGAAAACTGTCGTCAAAAGAAGAAACAACATGACATTTTTCTCTCTTCCTTTCTTTATCTCTATCGCGACATTTATTATCGTGACAAATCCTTCCTACGAATCTCTCTCTCTCTCTCTCTCTTTCTCTCTTGTTTTTTCTTCGAGTGTTTCGCGTATTATCGGTATTTAAATGTGGTACACTCATTCGCGAACGCACGTTCATTATTTTGCGATGCAAGAGTTGCGGTTAATTTTATGGAGGGTCGTGGCGAAGTCGAGAGCAGAGGATCGTGGCGTGTTTTTCTCGTTGCTTTGGAGATTTGTTCTTTTTTTCGTTTTTTTTTCGTTTTTTTTTTTTGTATTCTCATCACGGCTTTTACGGTTAGTAATTTTGGTAAATTTTTAAGAGGGTGAGGGATGGGGGCATAGATGTTCTTTGAATTTTGTTTCTGTCGTTATTCATAAAATGGTAGAGATCGCACAGAGTTCCGTTCGTTGTATTTGGTGGAATACCTTGTCGATGGCATGCTCGGCCGGCGGTGAAAAGAGGACGGGTGGCTTGTGGAGATCGACCATGGAATAAAATTCGCTACGTTCCGTGACAGAGTGGTAAAGTTCGTCGAGTTTCTTCCTACCCGTAGCCGTCATCTTCCTTTTGGCTGCTCTTCTCTCCTCGTCGCGAGTCTTCCTTTCCGCTCCCTAGGAACATCGAAACGGGTCTCGTTTTATTTTTATGCTTCGCACGACGAAACGAAATATTACGTTTTATCCGCCCACAAGAATTCATTACCTTATCGCAAAAGACTTTGATCTGACAATAACCGCGATGCGAGGGTGGCGTGTAAGTGTGAGTGTGTGGTGGAGGTTCCTCGTACGTGTCCACTTGAATATGTAGCGGTAGGCCCTTTACGCCCTTCTGACTGGAGAAATCTGTGCTGAGACACTGCACGGCGACATTTATCTGAAAAAAAAAAGAAGTTATCAAATACATACATATATCAATGATAAACAAAGATTTGACCTTACATACGGTAGAAATGTAAAATGTATGTACGCGCGTTTTTCGTTTTGAATACCTTTGCAGAAGATTCCAAGGGATTCCAATAAACAGCAATCGCATTGTGTGCGACTTCCTCTATGCAACCCACCAAACCAACGCTGTTTTTTGTATCTGAAAGAATGTAATATATATGTATATAAGGGATTAAGTTCCAAAACAGTAATGATCATAGGATACGACAAGTTATTTCGTTGTACTAAACGAAACTAATATGAAATTATATATAATCATTCTGTCGTTTATCTTCAAGTTTCTATAATATGAAAATTGATAAGTGTTACGCGATCTTACCCCTTATCGACTCTTCCTTTTCCAGATAGCTTGCGCAAAACACACGCTTTTATATCGAATAAATTATGATACGTGTTCGAATTGATAATGTTTGAAATAATCTTACCAGCATCGAGAATACGTTGCTTTACGGAATGCTGTCTTCCATGCCAGAATTGCCAGGCTTTGATCTCGTCCTCGGGACTCTTCTCCTCTCGGAACATCAGCATAACCACGCTCTACGCGAAAAGATTGTTATTATTATTATTATTATTATTATTATTATTATTACTATTACTATTATTATTATTTTACATCGCAATAATATCGAAAGTGTTTCTACTCTAGAATCAGATGTCTCTCTCGTCGAAGCCTTTTTGAGGCTAAAAACAACAAAACGAATAAGTGTGTACGGGAGCCGTCGAACGATAAACGCTGATTTCAGACGCGAGAGAGAAGTAGAGAGAAGTAGAGAGAAATAGAGAGAGAGAGAGAGAGAGAGAGAGAGAGAGAGAAGCACGCTCGAGCGAGCTAACGTGTGCGCTGCTACTGGATTTTTCGTGTTTCGGGTGAACGAACGAAGAATTACATGCGCCGGGAAAATATGGAGCAGGAGAGGAAGAGAGTGAGAGGGAAAAGGGAGAGTGGAGAGACAAAACGAGAAACGTATCGTTCGAGAATAAGTCGAGTTACACGCTTGCACTTACATCTTGATTTCTTATTAGCTATAGGGGGAGAGTAGAGTAGGTAGGGTAGAGGAGGGAGCGTAGAGTAGGTAGGTGTATACCGTTCGAGTCGCCACACGCCTTGGACGCTCGATTAGCAATTAACGAGGAAGTCGTAACTCGTTGGCGGCTAAAAAAAATCGCCACCTTTATCAGAATGGAAATTGCTAACGGTTGCACCGCACTGCCAATTAGAGTCGCGAGAACAAACGAGCTAGCTCGACTTCTTTGCTCTTCTTTTTACTCCTCTCTTTCTCATTCTCTTTCTATTTCTCTTTCGAAAAGCTTCTCGAACTCGAAAGCGTTGGGTTTTCTATCGCGCTGTAGGAGTCGACGATAATCGGACCTGATTCTGGGTACTTATGATATTTTTTTACTTTATCGCATATGTATTATTTTATTCATATAGCGTGTTCGCGTGTTCGTTAAATCACGAATACTTTTTCAACGTGAGCAAAGATTAGAACGCACGACTTACCTTAACCGTTTGTCCCGCCTTAAGAAGCGGTTTGTCCGGATCCGGTACGTAATCGAGAGTTATACCATAGAATTGACCCTTATTGATGTACGTTATTCTGTCGTCTTCGCGTCGTTGAGACGTGCTGATGGGAGACTCCAGATGATACTTGAAACCGTACGCCGAGAAGCTGGAAGATAGGAAAAGTATAGGTATACGACTTTAACGAAATTGCAAATAGCAGCGAACAGCGAGGATAAAGCCCGAGGAAGGATCATTTTCGTGCGAACTTCGCGATCCTTAAAATATCGCTTGGCTGAAAGAGAGGTAAAATCAGGAGCAAGGTCGGTAGCTAATTGGTAAGAGATTCCGTCTCGCTGCCCGTCTCTTTTTATTCACCGACATTCGTAAGCCTCGTTTTCCTCAATTATTTTTTCTTGATTCTCTTGGTAAAGATAAATACACCTTATAAAGTAATAAATATGCAAATCGACGTGGTTTCTCTGGAAGAGGCTTTTTTCTTTCTCCCTCTTTCTCTCTCTCCCCACCTCCCCCCCTCCAACCTCTCTTTAATCGAGTTCTCTGGTGGACAGATAGAGAACTCGATTTAATTCTCGAAAAAGTACAATGGAACGAAGCGAACGTCTTCATCGTCTTGCGTTAGATTCGTCGATGCAAAAGAGCGCAACCGTGCGCGTGTCTGTTCGAGTTTCTTGATTCGATATAGGTAGAGATCGGTAGGCACGACTCTGTTATCTCTATCAGCGGGACGATAAATGGAGTAAGTTGGCTTCGAGTCTCCGTCTTCGATACCTATGTACCGTATACGAGCGCCCGTAACCCGGGTGAACGGCCTGTGCGCGTCCACGCTCTTTGCTCCTTTTGCCTGGCACACCGCCTACTTGCCGTAGATACCTTATTATAACTCCTGTGTACGTTACGCGTAGATCGGTACGAACTACCTCTCTTCCTTCGACTTAGCTCCTACCTTAGCTCTTTTCTCTTTTATTTTTATCCTTTTTAGGGACGACTTCTTCCCCCTCTCTCGAACGAGTTAGAAGCTGTCAGTTGTCAGTTGGTCCTTCTTATCCATTTCATTTTATAATATCGCGAATAAAGTTCTTTTCTATACCGTGTCAACCGATTTAAAACCGATTTACCTTTTCTTATCCTTTCCTTCCTTCTCCTTCGAGGACCTCCCTACAGTACTCGTACAGAAGGAAGCGAAAGATCAGAGAAAGAGTCGCACTTACATCTTTGGTATCTGTATCTTGTCGGCATCGTTCTGTCTTCCAAAATCGTGCCAAGGTCTTGACCTCGGTGGATTCGGATTCGTGGTAGGATTGGTCGCACCTGCTGCGACGAGACCGCCACGCTGCACCTGCGCTTGCGCATGGCTCTGTTGTAGCTGCAGTTGCAGAGGTTGATGATGTATCACGGCTCCGCTCTCGAGAACGACCGCTGCACCAGTTGCCGTTCCTCCGGGGCAGAGCTCCGTATAGTCGAAGGACGACTGTACAACGTAACGAACGATATTAATGATGAGAAGAAGAAGAAAAAGGAAAGATGCATCGACGCGATCAATAATCGAATTTATTAATATCGATAAACAAAAAAAGAAGAGAAGTCTGGAATGATCGAGATAGGCGTACGCGATATTAGGTGGTTCTACTTTCTTACGAGGTAAATCGTTGCGTTTACCGCGAGAGAAAACGATGAGAAGGAAGAAAACGGCGCGCGGTGTGCGGTCTCGTAAAATCGACCGACGACCGCACGAAATCGTAAGAGTTCACGACTAATAGATTGGTTCTATCGACGCAGACGCAGACGCAGACGCAGACGCAGACGCAGACGCAGACGCAGACGCGTCGATTTCGCGTTACATCTCTATATCCAACGTTACTTTATATCCTCGCTACTTACGTAAGGCAGCGTACTTGAAAATGTTAATTGAAAAAGAAAAAAGATAAAGGAAAAGTATAGTGTATAATCGATATAAAAATAATGTCGCCTATTATTTATTGCGTTCCCCGGATAATGAGTCTATTACGCAAATGTAGGATAAGCGTATGTAGAACAGAAACATTACGAGTAAGGCGATACGCACGCCTTTTAGCCTTTGAATAGGTTTCGAGGATAGGAACAGGCACTCGCGGTCGACTCCCTATGGCGGGAGCATTTTAAAGTTGACTTCAGTACCTCCCGTGTTAGCGAAGCAGAACGAACGCGTGCTTTCTAATTCGTAATGTCGACTGTGATGCTAATGACTTACTCTCGGAGCGGAGTGCGCGGTCGGCTAGACGCGATTAACGCTTCCGGAAGTAGACGATTACTTATGACCGATACGCATGTAGGAATGACGAATTATCTATAGATCGGTCAAGAATTCCCGTCCGTCGGTATGACGGAACGATTAAAATGATTATCGTCGATTGCGCACGTAATGCGCATGCACGTTTCCACGAGGCGCGATCGTGCAAATTCAATTACAAATCCAGTCGTCGAAGCGTCGCATATTCGCGCATTAATTAATCACACGATCGTATATATGTATATATATATATATATGTATATATATATATATATATATACACATACATGCATATATATTTCTTTTCGTTCGTCCGCCGTCGAATTATTGTTTATCATTGAAAATTGTATTTTCTTCTTTTTTCTTTGTTTTTTTTCCTTCTTCGGCGCTTCGACTAGACAAAACTATTAACGACGAATCTCAATTGGACGAAACGCGTGAATCTCCCATAAAAAGTAATCGGTACAAAGCAATCGAGACAAGTAAAATAGTGACGTAAAATAGCGACGGCGTATTTGGAGTATACGTAACCTGATGAAGGGCCGTAGGTGCGTGATGATCCTGCCTAGGTGTGACGGCGTCGGCACCGATTCCAGAGTCGGGACTGGGTAGATCGACGGTGAG
Organism: Vespa crabro; assembly: GCF_910589235.1. NCBI lineage: Eukaryota > Metazoa > Arthropoda > Insecta > Hymenoptera > Vespidae > Vespa > Vespa crabro. The sequence continues at coordinate 9,433,640 of NC_060962.1, forward strand.
AACTTTGCTGCTGCTCGAGGAGGAGCGTATCGCGTGCGTCGTGGCGTAAGAGCTCGGTACGACCTCGTATCTCGTGTAGGAGGCTGTGCTCGTCGACAACGAGGAAGAGCTCGAGGATGCGAGCGGTGGCAGAGCGTCGCCCGTTACGTAGACGGCTGTTGTTTCCTGATGAATGCCACTCGCATTCGCGTTATTTGTCGCGCTCGTTCCGGACGTCGAGGTGTACGCGGTGGACTGTAATCGTGGACTGCACGAGGTGTACGGATCGTACGGACTTCCGTACTGTTGCACCTACAAAAAGGAAAGAATTATCTTTGGTTCGTTTGTGAATCTCGTCGACAAGACGAGATTCTTTATACCTGTAGCTGATGTTGATGGTGATGGTACATTCCCGGCGGCGTTGGACTCTCCGGTTGCGCCTGCTTGTGACGTTTGCTGGATTGTTGAGCTCCGCGCGAGGAACTGAGATCCTCGGGTTCCCTCTTAACTCCGGTGATGCCGGCGCTGGAGGAACCGTCGTGTCGGAGCGACTGCGGGCTCAACGGAAGCGGAAGCCCACCTTGGAGACTCTGACCAGGACTGTGAGACTGCTGGTTGTATTGGTGGAGGAAATGATGGAGCTCCCCACCTCCGGCGCCTTCGCCGCCTTCCATGCGATTTGCCGAGCCAGAACCGGAGCCAGGCGCCTCCTGCACCAGCAGCTTCTGGCCCATCACACCCCTTTAACAGTAAACAAGGGAATTGACCTTTAACTTTGTCGCGTAGGATCGACGCTACGGCTCTTTGCGTCGTCCGACGGGTATTGCCATCGATCCTATCGGTCTCTCTTCCTTTCTCTTCCTCTTACTACACTCTAAGGGCACCTATCGAATTCCATCCCATGCACGTAGTCACGTATATCGAGGCCAAGACTCTCTTTCTTTTTACCTATCTTTGCTTCTCCTCTCAGAGATCTATTTCAGCCAAGGAATCGAACCGGTTTACTTTGCCTTTTTTTCTCCTTATATTTTTTTTCTTTTTTCTTTTTTTTTCTTTTCTTTTCCCCCAATTAATTTCAGTATCGCCGATGATTCCGAGCCTAGTATTGATAAGATTAAATCAGCTGGCACTGTGCCCTTCGTTATCATCGTGCCGTTCAATAGCCTACATCGATCGATTTCATTGCACGGACGATCGTTATTTTCTACGTTCGATATGAGAAAAATTTCATGGTGACAGGGTAGTCGTCTGTTGTCCAAGTTGGACAGAAACCAATTATAGCGTTACAAAGAAATTCTGTCGGCCTACTACGGCCTATCCTTCGTTCGACGATATAATTAGACGATATGTCGTTTCAGGTCAATCATCCGATATGTCTCCTTCGAGAGTGGACGGCGACAGGCCGACAAGGACGGCCAGCAGAACTCGGCGTTCGCGTGAGATAGAATCAAGTTCATCGCCGCGAATTCAATGTTTTATTTTTATTTTATGTCACGCACTCTATCAAATACTTTAACGTTCCCTACAAAATTCCTGTCGCTTCTGTTTCTTTATCTTTTTCTTTTAACAAAATCGAAAAGCTCATTCAACGAGAGTTTTTTTTTTTTTTAATATTCGTTGGGTACGTTGCAACATCCTTTCTAACGCATCTGCCAAGAGCAATGGCAATAAAATTTTCAACAAGGAAAAGCGGTAGAAACGCGACTCCCTGTAATCTAGCAGCGAAGAGAGCGAAAGAAAGAGAGAGAATCTCGCGCGGCATTATGCGAAGTAGTTAACATGTTATATTTAGCATGATAATACATATCCACAGAGTACGAGGGAACCCTTATAAACTGCCAACGCTGTCGGTGCATGCGAGATCTTTCTTTTTTCTCATTCTTCCGTCCCATCTCACAGGGAAGATCGTTCTTCTTCCCTCCACGGTACTCAAACTCTCTCTCTCTCTCTCTCTCTCTCGCTCGCTCTCTCGCTTTCGGCCTTGCAAACGTGTCGCGGCAACCTTCTCCAGGTTCCCCGAGCTTTTCTGTCTCTTTTTAACCCCCGGTATATGAAGCGCTCGTCGCTCCTGTCCGTCGAACATCACCATCACCACCATCGGCAATGGCACCACCAGCACCGTGGCACCAACCCTACGGTCAGATGCTTCCGCACAATGGCTCTTTTTTTACACTTGATACCTGATCCCTGTCCCTGTCCTCTCTCTTTCCTTCTCCCCCCGCCCCATCCTCTCTTTCTCTCTCTATCTCTTTGCGAGTTCCACTCGCCGACTCGTCTCTGGCCTCCTTGAGATCTCGACCAGGCTGTGCGTCGAAAAGGGTACGATATACGCAGGTGAGGAGAGCAAGAAGACACGAACGAGACCCGTCGACGCCATATTCCTGACGCACTTGTATCTTGAAGAAAGAAAACTCCCGGGTGTTCCCGAGGAATTCTTGCTCCATGTAGAAGAGGGGAGAGAGAGAGAGAGACAGAGAAGGAAATCCGTCATAGCCCGAGGTAGAGCGATCTCATGAATTCGGCTTACGTGAAATGGATCTCTCGCAACTCTTTTAGTGTACGAGTAATGCGATGCTAATCCCGAAGTACACCCGACGAAAGAAATGAATTTTCTTTCGTGAAGAGCTTACGAACATTGAAAGGATTTATCGTCGAACGATATCAAAATATTCGCCGGCTATACGAATGAATAAGCGAATAGGTAATGAGGCTGAGGGAAAGAGAGTGGGATCGAACAACGCGGTTGTTCGAGGCCGGTTGCGTCGAGACAAAGCTACGTTGAAGAAATAGGAACGCCGACGAGAGAGACTCGTATCCCAGACGAACAGAGTGTAGGAGTAAGAAGTAGGAAGAAGAGACAGCAATGTACGAGGGGAAAAATGTTGGATAGGTATAACTCGCGAGAGGTCATCGCTCGGTACGTACCTTAAGGTTATTCGGCATGGCCTACGGTAAACAAAAAATGTGAATAGTTTAACGCATATATGCGTTCTATGCGCGTTCGCATGTTTCACGTTCTCGACGAGAACCGTAAGACAATCGGCCTGGTATTTCCGTTTATTTTCTTTAAGCCTAACGTACCAGATTCGAGAGGAGTTGGCTTGCTCGCAACGGCGGCATAGATGGTAGGATTATATACTCCTGAAAATCGAGGCGAAAGAAGTACATTCGTCAACTATCCTGGCTCATATAGAAGAAGAAGAAGAAGAAGATGTACATGTATCGTTGAAGTTCATGAGTCAGGAGTCTATCGTAAGGAAAATGCCTGGAGAGTACGTTAATGGTGAGGAATAGCGTCGACGAGTGGACAAGATAGGCAGGCTGTGCCGTTCGCCGCTGAGAGGTAGAAACACACGTGCGCATAGGCGAAGCTTCGAGGTCGCGAGGTCGCCGGCAGGGTCACGACAAGCACGGATGTACGCGTATCTTCCTCCACGCACGCTCGCAACCTGCGGCGCTTGCGGTACGTCGCTTGCGGTACTAACAGGCTCCTCTCTCTCTCTCTCTCTCTCTCTCTCTCTCTCTCTCTTTCTCTCTATCTCTCTCGTTTCTTCGTAGAATCCGTTCGTAACCGGAATCGGCATTTCTCAAACCGGAAATCAAGCTCTGCCGGTATCTATCTTAGTCGCGTGTGCGCGTTTCGGTATATTTACGCGAGAAGAGAAAGAGAAATGTATGTGTGCCTGTGTGTTATGACGTACGGTGAAACTCGAAAGACAGGTCCCGATAATGTAGCGCGTCCTAACAGCTTCTTGTTTCGGTCACTCCTTCGATTATTATTGTTCCTTTATCTTTTCGTCCATTCTTGCTTTCTTCTCTTTCTCTGTCCTTTTCTTTTCTTACGCTTCCTTACCGTTCTTCTTTGTCTCCGCTCGTTTACGAACGTCTAGGAACGTTCGTTTTTTTTTTTTTTTTTTTTTTGACTTTACGAGCACGCACATTCTCGAAGAGTAAGCGAACGCGCGCGCAAAGCAAGCGGCGAGCACCTGTGCATATAGCACGTGCCTCTCGTCTTTACGTCGACGGCTCGTACGCGACGTCGGTCAACGAGGCACGAACGAATTGAAATGCACGAAACGTGACCGACCACTTCTGCCACTTCTCACGATGCGTCCTTCTCTCTCTCTCTCTCTCTCTCTCTCTATCTCTCCCTCCTCCTCTCTTCCCTCGTAGTACCGCTTTTGTTCTAGGAATATTGTGCCGTTCTCGGAAGAATTCTTCGTTTCGACTTCTTGACCGCCATTTATATTTCCAAAAAGATACGCCTGGTCCCGCGTTATGACTTCTTTCGTAGCCCGTTTCTAAACTTATTCTCGTTAAATGTGGACTATGATTTTTATCTATGTTCCTGACTTATGCGTCGAACGTACAAGAGTTCAAGAGTTCGTTGTTCTCCTACGTGAATGCGTGCATTCATTTGGATTGACATCGTTCGTCGACGTCGACGGAATACGTTCGATCGAGAACGGAATAAAAGGAAGGATGGAAGTCGTTCTATGAAGAGTCAAATGAAGAGCCTCAAAAGGGGAAGAAAGAAAAGAAGGAGCCGATGGTGGTGTATGTCCGCTCGATCGAACCATTACGAAGTTTTACAATCGTAAATTTAAATAAACGAGGACTGGCTCGCGCGGGCGCTACATGTCGAGCATATACGCGTCGAGCAGAAGAAGAAGAGGAAGAAAAGGAGGAAAGCAGAGGTCGAAGAGCGAAAACGGAGCATGGTACTGATCGTCGTCGTGTTCGCTATCGTAGTCGTCGCAAACGCGAACGGCGCGTCTGGTTCTGGTTATTCAGGCCCGTTTCGTTTTACGACGTGACACCGGGTCTCCTTCGCTTTGCCGACTCGTCAGGTGGGTCAAAGGCCACGAGAGTAGGCACGCCACTCTTCTGCACGCGCGCTCTGTCCCTAACTAGATCTCCGCGTAACGATAACCGAGAAACGAAACGCGTAATAACGACGACTGAATCTCGTCATGACTTTACGATCATCCCCATCCTCCTTCTACTATATCTTTATTTTCTTTTCCGTTTCTTCTTCCTCTCTACAGAATAATACCAGATAATACCAAGACGTTGCACGTTGAAACGAATTAAGCTAACTCTATCGAGGAGTTTGTTCTTGGATTACCATGGAGCTTGATTAGATTGGACGAGTCGAAAAACACGGAAAAAAGAGAGAAAAAGAGGGTGGGGGGGCGGCGTAGAGAGAGAGAGAGAGAGAGAGAGATAGAGGAGAGGAGGCTAAAGAGAAGAGTCAGGACCGAGGGATAACCACGTCAGAAATTATTTATCGCGAGCCCAGTTCGCTTGGCCCTCGAGCGGATCTCCGTAGCGAAGAATAAGCAGGCAATGAAGCGCGCAATAAAAAGGCCGCGATGTCAACGAGCCGAGTTGATACTCGACCCCCCTTTAAGACTCGACTACTTGGAGGCAGGTACCATTATGCGTACGCCTTTGAGCCCTCGGTCTTTTCGTCGACGTCTTCGCGCTCCGAAAGTAGGCCGTAAAAAGTGCCATTGTGCTACCATTGCCACCGCTTTATATCGTGTCGTTTAAATTCTTCCTCGCGTAAGGTTAAGCGCGCTCGCTCGCTCACACGTTACGTTACGTGCCGGGAAAGTTGTTACAATTTGTCCGATTAACCGATAAGATGTTCCGAGCTCTTTTAATGAGCGTCGATAAAGTTTCTTCAAGAAAAAATATCGCGCGATTTAATCCATAAAGCGAGAGCGTGACACCGGTTAAATGTTTAAATTATTCGACTTTATGATATCTTCGAATTGCGTGTATACGTCTACTACGTGTACGACGTAGTACAGTATCTGACGTACGTCAAAAGTAACGATCGAACGATTTTTCTCCGTAGAAAAATTTTCTCTCTACGGAGTAGCCCTGTGCGTAACGTCCTGAAGAGAGGAAGAAACGCGCGTACGTCTCAAATTCCGTTTCTCAATACGCAATAGTAATGCAGTAAGATGTAATGGTACACTCTGTCCGAGATAGATAGAGAATAGTCGAATAGAAAGAACCGACAAAGGTACCTTCCTAAACGAGCGATATTTAATTACTCGATGTCGTTAACGACATTGCTACGTGCATTGCCTATTCGTTAATCGTATTAATTATCGGATTCTTATTTTCGTTCAATATATTACATACAAACACGAAATTGCGATACACACGTTAATTATATAACGCGAGCACACATCCCCGATAAATCACATTATCGATCGAGTGCGAGGCAATCTCTTTTCTTTCTTTGTTCGCGAATGGGCGGATACGCACGAGTGCGTTATGCCTATGCTTTTATGTATATTTTACACGTTGCATTTAATAATTCGTTACAGACACGTGATAACCACCAGTGACATCTATCTGACTTCTGCGCTTGCGATTATATTTTCTTTTCCAATGAAATACGATTGATCCTATCGCCTTTTCGACGTTCCTCTTCATCAAGAAAATTATTCGAGATATAATGATATCTGGAACGAACTCCACCCAGTTGAGAATACGAGAAATGACAAAGATAGATGGATAGATGGATAGATAGATAAAGAGAGAGAGAGAGAGAGGAGGGGGAGGGGGAAGAAAAAATATCGGCTTATTCTTCAGTTTACTCGACGTTAACTCGCGTTCTCTGCATTTGGAAGGCGGATATCGTGGTTGTCACTTATGCGCACGGGCGTTTAGATTAAAGCAAGCGATCATGGAGTACTGGGAGCTTGGTTTTACTGCCGGCGGCTTGCTGTGAAACCGTACGCCGATTCGTGGCTTTGCACCATCATCGTACAACCCCGTGGCGAGTCTTAAGTGACTCGACTGTGTAAGAGTCGTCTACTTCAACTTATCTCCCCTCTTTCGTCCGATGTTTACGATGCGCGCCGTCTTCTTCTGTTCCAGAGAGAGGGAGACAGAGAGAGAGAGAGAGAGAGAGAGAGAGAGAGAGAGATTTCGAGTCGTTTCAACGTACGCAAAAATTTTTTGATCCCTAATTAGAACATTGTTAGCATCGCTCGTAAATTAGTCCGGGTCTAGGAAATCTTTTCTCATCTTATATTTATCAAGTCGACGATACCTCGATCAAAGGATAACATTTGTCCATACTTCTTTGCCGCAATCCTCTTTTACAGGCGATTCTGCCGCGTGGTTGCGTAACCACGAGGCAAAATATAGCGAGGAGAATATAGCGAGTCTTCGTTGTTAAGCAGGCAAACCATCGTAGCACGATAGTTTACAATCCTGTGCGAGAACTCGTCGTAGAGTAAGCGTATTTATCGGAGGTCCTCCTCGTTGCTATCCGGAAGACATCAGTGAGAATAAAGAAAAAGTTTTCAATCCTTTCTATGATCGCGAGGGATAGTAATTTTTCTAACGACTTTCGGTGCTTCGACATCATGATTAACTCAATCTTTATTTACTTTTTTTGCTTCAGCCGGAAAGATTCTTTTATTTTATTTTTTTTTTTTTTCTATTTCTCATTTTGTTCTCGCCTGATGAAATTCGACGTCGAATAAGATAACAAGGACGATCGCAAGGACCGTTCGTTTTTCTTTTAGCAAGATCAGGGTGCAATGAAATTGGATTAAAGTTGTGCCCTCGGATCAACTTTTTTTCTATCTTCTGGCAATCTCTCTCTCTCTCTCTCTCTAGTTTTCTCTTTAACCTTTATCGATGCAACGGAGACGAGGTTTAACGATCTACCGCTGTACAAATTGTCGAGATGTTATCGCGCTTTTTCTCTTTCTTTCTCTCCCTCTCTCTCTCTCTCTCTCTTCTTCTCTACACTTTGGTAAGGGAGAGGTAGATGCGAGGGAAGATTAGGGTGGCATCTCTCCCTATGGCGAGGTCGTTCGGGAGAACTATCCTGCTTTTACTCGGCTACCATCTCGAAGCACCAAGCGAGAGAGAGAGAGAGAGAGAGAGAGAGAGAGACATCAGGATTCGTACGTTGCAGGATTCTCAACAGTAAATTACAAAATATGCTAAGCGGCTGATATAAATCAAAAGTGGGATACATAGTGGCTCCTCGAAAGGGAGGTATATAACGGGGTCCTATCAACCCTAAGAACTTTGAATTCCATAGATGGGCCTAGACGCGTTCTACCTACTTTCGTTGCGCGGACCCAAAATATAAGGGCAAGAGACCCCTGAGGAATATCGGTAAGGAGGGGGACCATGCACGTCACTCTCACGAAACCTGTACCATCGTTTGATGCAGTTTGCAAACCGAGCAAATGTACCGGAAGGCTTCGCTGTGCGATATAAATAGACTATCGTTCTCGAGAGATTTATATCTTCGCGACGGTGAATTATTTTGAAATTGTTCGGGATGTATCCTCCATCGAATTTCCATTATCGTTAACGGGGTGCGAGACTTTTATGAGATGCTTGTTAACGAAAGGAAATAGGATAGTCGCTATCTTTCATAGATTCAGGCAAAGTCTCGCAAAGTCTTTAGCTTCGTAGAAAGAGAAATAAAATCGTTGAATTCTAACGCGGTATAAGTAGCAAATACTCGTCATGCGTACCTGCCGCTAAATAACTCTAGCATGGATAAATCTTCGCGGTACTATTTCCTCGTTTGCACGGTCCCCGTTATTAATCGTGCTTCCTTCCACACTCAGCGCGACCGGTAATTAACGTCAACACGAGTTGAATCGCGCTGGGTGTGTTTTTAACGTCACTTGCCCACCGACTATCGCGAGATCTACGCTAATCGAGTTCTACCGATGGTGCCGCGGTATGCGGACCCGACGACACGCGTGTTCGCACCTCGTACATGCGTGTTACTCGCGTTTACACAGGCGCGCGTGCCTCCGACGTTTATCCTTTCTCACGTTGGTTGGTTCCAATGTCCCACGTTGATTCTCCTTTGTAAATCTTCAATGTGTAGAATTTGAGGAGAAGGAATGAAATAAAATGAGAGAGAGAGAGAGAGAGAGAGAGAGAGAGAGAAACTTACGTGGACCAAAGCTCGTGCGTCGGGGGTAGCTTGACGTCGGTGGTGGCCTTTTCCGGTAGCTTGTAGTACTCGTAGACGTAGGAAGCGGCTGGATCGTCGCCATGGCTGGCGACAGTCGAGACCTGATGCTGTTGTTGGAGATTTAGCATTGCCGCGGTCGCAACGGAGAGCGGATGCTCGCAGTAGGCGCGCCAGTCGCCCTCCATACCCTGAACCTGCACCTGCACCGCAGTGACTCTCTTGTGAACTTCCGGATCGGTCTCCTCGCTGGCACTCTGAAGGGACTGAGCCGCAGCCTGAGCCGCAGCCTGAGCCGCAGCCTGAGCCGCGGCAGCTTCCTCCGCCGCTAATTCTTCCTCCTCCTCTTGACTCTCTCGTTGCGACACGTAGCCTTGCTGTTGTTGCTGTTGTTGCTGAGACTCGTCGCCCACCGAGACGCTGCCGTTCGTCTCTTCCTCGCTGCGACTTCGTCGTCTGTCGTTGCAACAGAAAAAGTACGATATTTGTTGAAAATTTACACCGGGCTTATATCCGAAACGTTGAAATATCATTGATAGACGCGTCTTTACGCGTTTTCTAACAGCGCGCGTAACTAGAATCGCGTTGGATCAAAGCGAGATTCTACGGAAGGCTAAGCCGATCGTTTAGAAATACATCTTTCCGAAGGTCACAAACTTCGAACGTCGCCGGCGCTCGGCCGAAGAAGCGGGAAGGAGAAAAAGATGTAGAAAAATCTAAAGGAACCGTTTGGCTGGTAGTAGCAAACCGGCCCTGCTAGTAACGCGATAAATTACTCTCAGACTCATCGAATTTATCAATTAACGACGATCTTCCACGCGCAACGATGATTCCTCAATTTAGCAATGACCACCAACGATGGAAGTCGTCGGTGTCCTCTTCTCGCGCCTATACTCCTCGTCGATAATTTATTGTCGACCTATACATTACGATATCTAATCGCCTCTTCTTCTACCCCATTCCCCTCTTCCCGAGATCCCTCTTCTTATCTTTAACTCGCAATACTCGAGCCATGATTTTCACTGCAAGCGCATCGAGACGTCCGGATATTTGTCACCGCTTCTTACTTTCCATCGGAGTAATATCTTCCGGCTATAAGGCGGTGGGGTGAGGGGGGAGAAGAGACTATCTACGACGATGCGATTCATGAGGGTATTTAAAAAAGCAAAAAAGAGAAAGAGAGAATTATCTGTTGGTAGTACAAATACAATCTCGGTGAACGATTCTTACTCTGCCACCGGTATAGGCAGATGCCTTTGCCATCCTTAGGAGGAAGCGAGCAAGTGAAGAAGAAGAGAAAGAAAGAGAGAGAGAGAGAGAGAGAGCAATATATATACACGTACGAAGATTAATTATTATAAACCCCTGCCTTTTGCCTACAGTCATCAATTTATACTCTCTTCTCTTCTCTTCTCCGTCGTACGTACGTACGTAGGTAGGTACCTACATAGATCCCAATTCCATTCCCAATTCCCGACCCTGCGCGATGGAATAAAGGTTCGTCCTCTCTAATTTATGCATGTAAAATCAATCTCTTCCTCTCTCGCTTTCTCTCCTACCCCTACCCTCTCTTCGTTCTCTGGTGCTTACGCCACGCTCTCTTACTTCTTATTCGGTCGCACCTGGATAACCGTCGACTTCCGAAAGAGCGAAAGAGAAAAAAGTGAGAGAGAGAGAGAGAGAGAGAGAGAGAGAGAGAGAGAGAGAGAGGCAGCCATCCTGATAATGAGGGACCGAGTTATCCTGTGCAAATATTTTCCTTAGTGGCTGTTTGCACAGGCACTAGATCCCTCTCTTATTTTCTATCGAGTCTATCACCCCTTGCCGACTCTTCGAATTCGCGCGAATGATTCCCCGTTCGAAGTGATATGATGAATTCGGTATATCTCGTTTAAACAATCATTCTCATTCGTGATCACGAGGGCGAGAATTTTATTCGCCAATAGAAGCGTGTGTAAACAGTAATTTAGACCTGCGCCCGGTATCCTATCGGTCGTATGAGTTATCTTTTTTCTCCTACCTTCGTTCGGTTCTACAATCGGCGGTAGCTTATTATCCGTAGAAAGAATTTCGCGACAACGCAGAAATGACATAGCTCGTGATCTCGCGAATTTTCAACTTGTGTATCGAGATCGATGTCGGTGTCACCGTAGCGCCGAATAAGCTTTTGCGTTGTTCGGTTCGCTATCTCGAAAGAGGGAGGAAGGGAGAGAATCGAATAAAGAAGCAGGACGTGCAAGTTTTTCTCGGTGCGTTCCACGAAGATTTTCGACGATGCGCGGCGCGTCCTCCCTTTGAGTCGCGAAGGACGAAGAAAACACGTCGCGCTGGTGCTAGCTGCTGCGAACTGCGCCGATCTACCGTCGCTTCGAGCGGTTCATCGCTTCGATGAGCGGAGAAAAACGCGAGCGTGGAGGGCACTCGAAGAACTCGCGCTTCGACGAACGAATTTCGGAATAATGCGAGCACGTAGAAGCGCCTACGTGCTCGGAATATACTCGCGTCGCCTGCTATCGGGAAAAAAGCCCTACATACATACATACACACATATGTATATATATATATATATATGTGTCTGTGTGTGTGTGTGTACATACATACGTATATGTACGCACACACACGAGCAAAGCGGCCTGGGGTTGTTTTCTTCCTTTTCTCTCTTTTTATCTCTTTTTATCTCTTTTTCTCTCAACGGCGCAAAAGAGACCGAACGAATCTGACTCTCTTTCGTCTATACCGTTCAAAGAGAAATTTTAAGGGTGATCCGTGCAGCCTGCCGGATACATATGCAAATTCGAAGAACCCTCAGCGAGAGACATCACCTGCGCATCCGGTTTTCGAACTCTTCTCTCTTTGATCTTCTTTCTCTCGCGACAACTTGCTTTCAGACACTAGAAACGAGGGAAGCTTCGAGAGGAAGTTCGATCGATTTTTCTTACTTTCCTTCTTCGTTTTAATTTCTACGCCGTTTATACGCGAGCGAAAACGTTTCTCCATCGATTTTGACTACAATTATATCATAATCGACGCCCGTCAATCGATCTTTCTTGCAAATCCTACGAGTTAATGCCCGTTCACGTCTTTCAGAGAACTCGAGAGAATCTATCCATTATAATTCCCGACGTTCACGGCTCACCGACTTGTGCCGTTTTTAGAAGGTCGATAAGGTAGCTTAAAGCAGATGTCGACGCATGTATTTAGAACTTTAATCGGTTTTTAAGGATCATTGAAAGGAAAGGAAGAAGAAAAAGAATTGGCATAATGAAAAGAAGTTACCCGGTAGACGACCGTTCCCGTCAGACGAACGCACGGAATGTACCACGTAACGCACGCAAAGACGGCCGAAGATAGTCGAATGAGAAAGGGAGGTTGTACTTTAGAGTCCACTCATATACGTAAATGTATGGCGTATGCGCGCGCTTAAAGCTCCATTCGCACTCGCGTATGCACCTACCTCAATACGTAAATGTTGCAGGTAGGTAGAACGCATAAAGAGCAAAGAGAGAAAGAGAGAGAGAGAGTCGCTTAATATTCCGTGGGAGTATCGTCCACGCGACTCAAGAACCCACCCTGTTTGCTCCCTCTTGCGCATTTCAATAAAGTCGCCTCCGCGCGCTTCTCGACGCTGGCAGCCGTTGCTTTATGATCGCGACGATTCACGACGATATTAAATACCATTCTTTCTCGCTTATTATCGTTCAATACCTTCTTCAAATTTGATATCATTTTTTTTCCGTATTTGGGACGGACAAATCATCGATTCGTTTTGCATACATTGCGCGGTTTCTTCAACATCGTGGACATGTGAACCATCGTAGGTGATTTATGGAGCGGAAAATGCCGCGGATAACGTATGCTCTGCTTTATTTTGATAACTATCTCGATCTGATGTCATCTAAGCCCGCTCACACGTCCTCTCGTCGTTCGCTGGAGTGACGCTTGGCGCGACTCGCATACTAATTTTACAAGCTAAATTTATGTTCCTGGTCTACCGACAGTCCGTGTCTATGATATACATGATATACATGATATACATATATACATATATACATATATACACATATATATATATACACATATACATATATACATATATACATATATACATATATACATATACATATATATATATATATATATATATATATATATATATATATATATATATATATATATATATGAAATCTGGAGATTAATCGAGCTGCGAGAAATAGTCTTTGGCAAAGGAGAGGTAAACCGGAGCTACGATCGCGCATTATTTTCCCACAGCTTCGTATAATAACGGAGACGATATTAATAAGCAAGGAAGACGAGCAATTAAACGGTAAAATATAAGAGAAAAAGGTAGCTAAAAAAAGAATATATATATATATAAGAAAGTCTCATAATCGAGGAACTAATACTTCCGTATAATTAGTCGATCCCAGAGAAGAGTATCGAGATCGATAACGGAATTTATGTTCGTAGATTAAGTCATTCGTAGGTTAATCGACAGGAGGAAAATCATCGACAAGAGAGATCGAACGAGAGAGAGAGAGAGAGAGAGAGAGAGAGATCGAGCTAGGAAGTTTCTGAACGTCGTTTAGAGCTTCGATCGAGCGAAGGAGTACATACGTCGACTCGATTAATTTCAATCGTCGGATCTAGGAAGGGAAGGAGGGGGAGGAGAGGTAGAGAGAGAGGGAGAGGCAGAGAAGGGGAACTTTAATTACATTAATTTCCGCGTGCACGGTTGGAAAATAGTACGGTCAGAGAGATAGGCGTCTTCGTTATCGCGTAATTTTATTAAAGAAATGGTTCCGCCTTTGCTCTCTCTCTTTCCCCCTCTCCCGCTTCCTATCTTTCTCGCCAAGGACTCGTTTTTTTTTCGGACGAACGATGCTGTTCGAAGACTTCAGGATCGTTATTCCTCTGGTCTCTATCCGAGTAACCGGTCACTTCCGGCGACAAGCTCGAGGCATCGAGACTAAGTACGAGTAACTTAAAAAGAATAAAAAAGAAAAAAGAAAAGGAAGGTAAAATGTCTCCCTCTCTCCCTCCATTCCTCCTTCGAGTCGACGATTTAATACGTGGGCTGGGGATGCGTGCACCTCCTGATATGGATGCGAGACACGCGAGTTTGAGTCTGTGCTCCCATAATACTTTTTTACGGCAGCTTTCGCTTTAATATTCTTTTGCTTTAATATTTTTTATTTTTTTTTATTTATTTTTTTTTTTAATATCTTCCCTCTTTCTCTTTTTATTTTTCTCTCTATCATGAAGCCTTCTTCTTGCATGGTATCAGAGTATTAGTGCTCGATATCGTGACAATGTGCTCTTTCGCCGCCCTTGTCTCGTTTTCGTTCTGTTTCCCTTTCTCTCTCTCTCTCTCTCTCTCTCTCTTTCTCTTTTTCGGAAGCGTAATGCGCGTTTCAGCGCGCACGTTGTCCGTCATCAAACCGTAGAGTTAAGAGAGAGAGAGAGAGAGAGAGAAAAGAAACGAGCGAGGGGTACCCCAGGAGTGACTTTGATGGATGGATGATCCCCGTCAACCCTTTCAATCCTTTCTCCCCATTTTTTTCTCGAACACAAGTATACACACGCCGGTGCGGCGTATTTGCTTTTTATTTTTCACAGTTAAAACGCTGTATCCGACAGGTCATTCTCTCACGGTCGCTACGACGATGATACCGAGATTATAATCGATATGAATTTTTTCTCGAGCTGGCGTTAATTTAGATTAAAATTTTGAGGGGGAGAGAGAGAGAGAGAGAGAAAAAGGGAATAATGAAAAAGTAACGGCACGTTCTCGAGCGACAAACTAGTTAACTAGTTTCATCGAGCAATGCGCACGTGCGTTCAACTATTGCAAAGAAAGCGACTCGCAAGAAACTCGCTCTATCGTTATCTAGTCGGGATAAAACATTAGAAAAATCGACTCCTTCGGAGTCTATTCTGAATCCTTCGGAGCGAGCGTGTGCACGCGCGCGTGCCTCCCCGTTATGGTTCTCTCGAATTTTTTCTTAGAGTGTACGCAAGGCTACCGGATTAGGCGAATCGCGGTTAAACGAAGTAAGGTGCTCGTTATCTGTCTTTCGACGGAGGGCGCGCACTCCCTTCTATCTCTCTTCGAGCTCTCTTTTTTTTTTCTTTTTTTTTTTTTTTTTAAGTCATATCCGACGAGCGTGTTCTATCTCTCCGGTGTTTTCGAGTGTCGAGCGAAAAGGAAAAGGTAGGATCAGAGGGCTGGAAGAGTGGAAAGGGATACGAACGTGACTATCCAGCGTAACGGCTGATAGGATAAGCAGCGCCACGTACTTACTTCCTACATAGTTTTAAAATTACTCGGACAGGACGAGAACAATTAGCATTCGCCTATGTATCGCTCCGGGGTTGAAGGAGGTGCCGAAGAAGGAAAAAAAGAAAGAAAAGCGATAGCGCAAATCGCTTCGGCGATTTCCCTCGTGTACACGGCAATGCCCTAAAAGAGTTAATAGATAGATAGTCCGAGGAAGTTTCCATCCGCTTCTTTCGCTGCTAGGCTAATCTCGATTGTCTAGGAACGAACGCGTTAAAAAATTTAACGTCGTTAAATATATTGAAAGTAAATATCGCCATTGTATTCGTACCAAAAAGCGTTCGATCCTAATTAATGTAGATATATTTTTTATTCTAAGGAAATATTTTCTCATTTCTCCTTTTTCTTTTTTTTTTTTTCATTTCCTCAATACGACCATTGTAAAAGAAGGAATTACGTCAATACTTTTCGTGGACGTTGTAACTCATCGGATGAGGCAACGCTCGTTTTTCGCTCGTCCAATGCCAAGGGAAGCCAGTAAAAATTCTCCGAGGTACGTGGCGAATTGACTGCGTTAAGGAATTCAGGAAGAATCACCGGTGGTGGTGGTGGAGTTAAACGGTCGTTTATAAGCGCGAAAGCCGCGTAATATCCAAGTCGATGACTTACAAGAAATATTAAGAGCTCGCGCATCTTTGCTCGAAGATATCGTCGGCGTTGAATATTAATCGATCGCCTCGGAGGATCTCCAGAGATAATATACCTTCCTTTTGCGTGAGACTACGAAAGGAGATAGAAAACGTACGGCGTCTCATCTTTCCGTTTTCACAATGGCCCACGACCGTGGAGAGAGCGTAACCCTTTTATTCGGATCGCGAGTTCTTTCGTCGGATCGAGAGGTGACTTTTCGCGCGCGCTAAAGTGTGCCGTAACCGGGAAATAATGGGATGGGATTTCGTTCGACGCGCGCGGGACGTCCCGCTGCGTATCCACCGAAAATTATTCTCTCTTTCTCTCTTGCTTGCATTCTCGTATATACGGAGGTGATGGACCGAAGAAGAGGCAGGGAAAAGGGACGTGGAAGAAAGAAGAGAGGGAAGGATCGAGTCGATGCAAAGGACTCGTAAGAGAGAGAGGGTTAAAAAGAAGGAGAGAGGAAACTGTATCGATATGAAGCGCGTATGCGAGAGAAAGAGAGAGGGATGGCCGACTCTCTCTCTCTCTCTCTCTCTCTCTCGAGAAGTAACTCTATATTATTATCCTCTTTCACACCTCCCTGCACCTCTATGCGCTTCTCGAGAGCCTCGGTACAATCAACAAGAAGCACCTATTGTCTCTCATTGTGATGTCTCGCGCGTGGATGCAAACTCAGTTGAAAGAGAGAAAGAGAAAAGATGAAGGAGAAGGCCGCGCTTGTCCCTTCGCTCGCAGAATTAATCGGAGCCCACGTCGAGACCTAATTAGCGAATCGGTACGTCTGGAATTCATGGTACACCGTCGAATTAAACTACGGATCGTTGAACCCAACGACGACAGAGAGTTTTCAAAATTATTATGGGCTTAGTACGTTAGTTTTTATTAATTCGCAAAGAGTGCCGATTACGATTCGTAGAAATCGTCGAAACGCCCGGAGATAATAAATATAAATAAATAAAGATACGCGCATGGTATTCTTTTCCTATTTGATTACGTTTAATGTGGATCGTTATATGGATTTTCCGAAGCGTTACTGGAACTACCGGTTGGCATCATCGGATGTGATCTTTTTCTCTATTAAATAATTCAGCTATGGAAGCTGAATCAAGGGTCTCGTTCTCCAAGGCAAACTCATGAAAAAATGCTGAGAACACGGTTACGCGTGCCTTCAGAGTGATTCGATGCGTGACATTACTCGTTGTAGATACATACGTAAACGGCCGTAGCTACGTACGCGCGTGTAACCTCTCTTTCCTTCTTTCTTCGTTTTTTCGTATCGGGGAACGTTGCCAGTTTCGTGTCGTTGTCCTGAAAAATCGATGAAACCCGAAACGAATCGACGAAACGGGTCGAACCCGTCGGAATGACATTGAGATTAAGTTGTAAATCGTAAGTCCGATCGTTCCTTCCGTGAAGACCTCCTGGATTAGTTAAAGTCGTCGGTTCTCGGTTAGAACAGTTTCGACGGAGATCGAATCCGGGTGACATTTGAAATTCGAATGGAGCGACCAGGTGCGCGGTGTCAACCAGCGGAACGATCGAATTTGTCCAATCGGTGTCAGTATATCTTCAACTCTTTCTTTATCTTTACTATCGTTGAAATCCTGAGAAAATGATAGGACTTTGGACGTATAATATAATAACGATGACGACGTCGTCGTTAATTCAGACCAGCACCAGAAATCATTCGAGCGAGCCAAATGAATTTTTCATCCTGACGTTAGCGTCTAACAGGGCCAAGTATTTAAAATTTCCGCAGAAGTCATTACACAATGTCCAGAGAGCCGTATCGTGGCTTCCAACTTAAAAGTTCTACCGTTAAGAGATTTATCTCCAGCATCGTTCTGTCCCCGAATGACAAATGCGTTTAAGCTGGAAATGGAATATCGATTCGAAAGATCTTGTATTATGTTGCTCTCCGCCGATACCGAGCGCGAACCTTTAGTCTCTAAAGCGGAGATCACTAATAACGATACTCCACTGATGTATGGCCTCGTCGATTTTTAGGCTCGACAAATTTCTACCCTGGGATTCGAAGCGAGGACGTATCGTATGAAAGAGAAAAAGGAAAAGATCCGACCCTTTTCCTGTCGATTTCAAAACTCCCTTACGACGTCTCGCGTACCTATTTGCAATAATAACGTCTCGTCGTTCTTGTAAACGCGAATACCGTCATCGTCATTATAGACGATTTACGAGAGTATCTTTTGTAAAAGTCGCTTATCCTTGAAGGAGAAAGAAAGAAAAGAAAAAAGAAAGAAAAGGGTTGTCCAAGAGCGGCCAGGACACACGCGTGTACACCATATATGAAATTACAGAGCGGGTCGCGGTTTTGAAATAGAAAGAATTCTTTCTATGCAACGTTACCTCACACTATCACGCTACGTATCATTACTGTCAATTACGGTTATTACGCCGAATACTACCAATCGGGATGTACATGTGCCCTTCTCTCGTCCTAGCTTCTCGTATCCCTTTTTTTACTCGTGCTTTTCTTTTCGAATACTTTTCGTACATCGACTTTCTCTCCTTCTGAAGTTTCTTTGGGAAATCGATAGAAAACGATTACGAAGACTTTAGAATCTTTGCCGATGATCCAAAGACTCGTAGCCTCTCTCTCTCTCTCTCTCTCTTTGGCGATTCTAGCACGAGACCGAGAAACACAGGATCAGCAGGCAGCACGTGCTAGGAGAGGACGACGGTAAATGGTAAATGGGAAATTGTAAATGGTAGGCCACTAGTGCATTCGCTCCGAACATGAATGAATGGAACCTGCTTCGCCACTTGCATACCCATTATAGGAATTCAGCTTACGTATACGTACGAGACAGCGAAGTAGTGGATATACGGGAGAGTCAGAGGTAGCTCGTGAGTGTGACCGGTCCAACGTACTCGTACTTGCGAGTGTATGAAAGAGATTGTATATCATATATGTGCTTATAGAGTAGATTTTATGAACGATCGAGAAAACCCAATGTGCTTCTTTCTTTCTTTCTTTGTTATTCGAATAAATCTACGCTATTGTGCATTATTACTCTTGTACGAATCGGCGAGAAAGGAATTTATACTCGATTACGCGAATGTTTTATCGCGGTGACTCATTAATTACGCGTCAAATCGATAATTATTACTTTGCTCGAGGCGCGAAGCAGGAATTTACCGATCGATATATATATATATATATATATATATATATATATACATATACATATACAAACTTTTTCCTAGGTTTCAATATAGTTTTCTCGACTTCCTTTTCTATGGTGGAGCCAACGAACGTGGTAAGGTCGCGAAGCGATAGTAAAAGTCAATCGTCCGAGAGCATAGACCGTGCTCGACATTACGTAACGAGATACGATGATCATCGTGCGAACGCAGCGATAATCTTCGAGAAGAGGAAGAGGTAGGAAGAAAGTTCAACGCTCAGAAGAACCGCACGAGACCGTCGAGGGAACGAGCACGCATCTTTTTCGAATCCCTCCACGATGGATTGTCTTTTCGAACGAGCCAATATTTTCTACGATAAAAATGTATCTCCTCGATTGCGACAGAAAATCGACATTCTACTCGTTCATTTTTTCTTTCTTTCTTTTTTTCTTTTTTTTTCGTTCAATCTTCTAAAACGATTTATTTAGATAAAAATACGTATAGTATATTAATTGCAACGTCAAGCGCGTTATTTACTAAAGCTTTCAACTTGTTCCTTTCGAAAGAGATACGACCGATCGATACCGCTGCCATGATATTTATAAAGATAATTTTCGAAATTATTAGACGCTTATGCTTTTGTGAATAGGGTGGTATTAGCACCGTGAACGTGTACGACGTAACGCCCGAACATCGTGCCACGATCGCATTAAGCAATTTAATGACTCTTAATCACGTACGCGTGCAATGCGATCGTGCTTCTAGCTCGTTTAACGTACCTAAAAACCCTTTTCAATTATGACTCTGTAATTTAAGATCCCGATAACATCTTAATCGATGTATCCCGTAGAAAAATGATGATCGTCAATTGAGAACAAACGTTTGAGCGTTCATGGATCAAAAGTTTCGATTCAAAAGGATTTAAAACGAGTAGCTAATTCATGATTTCGATGATTTTATCATTTCGATAGAAATATTTTTTCAACGTGTATCGTCGGGCCTCGTCTTTTCCTTCCATTTTTTTTTACAAGTTTCGGAAGCAATAACGTGTTAATTTGTTTAACGACCGACAAGATTCGATGATTGAGAGGAAGAATTTTTTCTTTCTCGTTTTTTCTCTCTTTAAACACTTTCGACGAAACAATTTCGTATAATGAGATCTTGCACACTTTCTCTCTCTCTCTCTCTCTCTCTCTCTCTCTCCTGAGAACAAAGCGAGCGCTCGTCCTTACAAACGTACAAGAGAGGGGGGATGTTTGCTCCGCTTTTCTGAGCGCGATCCGCGTCCACCTCGTCGTTTTCGTTGTCCTTCTCGTAATTCGGCTCGAGTACGGCGCGCCTCCGGCAAACCAGTTCGAAGTCGGCCAAGCATATGATCCCGAATATGTACGCGCATATTCGTGCCCCGTTAACTAATCTCCAGTGTTGCACGGCGTGCCTCCATTAGTTAAATTCTTTCAGTGATACATCATCTTGAGACTTCTCGTACATTTATGAGAAGTAGCCTTTTCCGAAATCGATCGCGTAGTTGATAAAAATGAAAGACTCGATTAACGACTCTATATATTTTTTCTTTCTTCTCAACTCGTTGAAAAGAAAAAAAGAAAAAATTGTTATTCTCGATGGAGTTTGAGCGTTAGGCGAATATGAAATATGTGAAACGAAGGTAAGACGTGGCATTTGGTTCTTCTCGATGATTTCGATGACTCGCTAAAGGAAAAGGGTGCGTCCGGGCAAGCAAGCCATACATCGTCCTTCGGTAATGCACGTATATGGCCTCCGGCTTTTCGAGCCTAGCCGCTCGACAAATCATTCCTCGTTAAGTCTGCCTGTTTATCGTGTACCGACAAAAATCTCAATATGTGTCGTCGTTTCTCTCTTATATCCGTGCGCTCTCTCTAGGCTCTAACGGCTCTTCTCTGACTTTTCTCTCTCTCTCTCTAAATCGCTTTCCTCTCGAAAGAATTGAGAAGAAAATTCAGATGCGCCTTCCATCTACTCGAGGAGAAAGATCGTGCGTTCCATCGAGTCGTGAGAAAAGCTCGAAAAGAAGACTCGTATCGTTCTTCACCGAGCATTTTTTACCTGCTCGGATATGTTCGAACCGCTCGGACCCTTCGTTGACCGACCTTGTTTCGCATAATCCGCGCTTAAATCTGGGACGTGGGACTTGCTCGGATAAATCATTCGTAACATTAACCGTAAGGATCGTAAATATCGATGTTAGCACGTTGAAATTTTAATTAAATTCGCGAAATTGATAATTACTGAAAGTTTTAAAAGAATTAAAATAGACTTAGACCCGCAGATATTGCAGAGGGAATAAGTAGGCACATTCACGAGGTTCCATAGATAGATGAGAGAAGTCGGCAAGGTCGGCGAGTTGCCTCAAGGCGCGAGAAGTTCTAGTCGGTCTTCCACCACAAATCATTCCTCGTTAAAGATGACTTTTTGTCGCGCGTAAAAAATATACCTATTCTTCGAGCGTAGCTATCTTCTTCGAAGTTAACAGTTGAGTCGTTCTTTTCCTTTTTATTTTTCTAAAATAACGATGCATTCATAGCCCATAAAACGTCATGGCGTTCTACCGAAAATATTTGTTAAAGTTATCGGACGAGATTGGCGTGATACGCGCATAGGCCGAGGAAAATTGCGTAAGAGAAATCGTCATTCGGAAAGCAATAATGCTTTCACGATACTCGGACGACTCGTATCTCGTAAAAAAGAAAGACTAAGAAGGAAGCATCTCTGTGGGACATGTGTCACGATTATGTCTACTCAAAGGTGAAACGTTTCTGCTTCTCGTGATCGGATATTTACCGACTACGTTTCTCGATGAATATTCATGCCGAGCAAGTTTATATTTGACGGGCAACGTTTAAAAAAATTTCGCCACGGAATCACCTCCGTTTTATTACCGAGTTTAGACCTATACGTTCCTAGTTTCCATTCTGTACTGACTAAAAAGATAAAAAGACAAAGAGTTAAGGATGTAGTAACGTGCGATATAGGTATATAAGTTAATTGCCAGTGGCCTAAAGAGTATTGTGAGGAAGCACGACGGGATTGCTCTCACCCTCCGCCGGAGCTTTTTAACCCCCGTCTTTGGCATTGAACGAAAATGGGCAGGGCATTATTGTCGACAAGCATCGACTAAGAAAAGCGAACCGTAGAGAGCGCGCGCGCTAGAGAGAGAGAGAGAGAGAGAGAGAGAGAGAGAGAGAGAAGAGGAAGAAGAAAGTCCGTTCTCCACGGCAGGACTCTCGCCGTAGGCTAACGGTCGTGTTATTAGCGGAAATCGAATTGTCCTTCGGTCCCCTGGCGCTTTCGCTTTCGCGCCTCATTTTTAAAGAATAGAAAATCCTTTTTAATTTGCATATCGCGATCTAAGCCACTCACGGCGTTAATTCGATCGATCATTGTTGCGGACAATTTCTCAGCCCTCGTACAACCTCTACCTTTCTTCGTTAATTACCTTCTTTTCCAGCTTTTCTTTTCTTTCTCTATATCGATGGAGCTAGCTCGCTCCATCTCCCACGATTAGAAACGATCTTTGTCTTTCGCGCGAATGGAGCTTAATGATATTATTATATATTATGGAATCGATCGATCGATCGATCTGTTGGACTTATCAGCCGGTTCACCGACCTATCTCGCATTCGCTCCCTCCCTCTCTCTTCGCTTCGCTCTATGGTACTTGACAGTTTGTCACTAATAACACGCTACGCCGATTCTAATTTTAATTTTTATTTTCTCTTTCTCTCTCCCTCTCTTATCCTTTCACAACGTACGTACGACTATGCCTTTTCTTTTTTCTTTCCTTGTTTCTCAACGACGAGAAACGAGAGGACAGAGATATAGGTATTCAAAGTCGACGGAAAGAACGGCCAGTCCTTAATATGGCTTTATGGCTCCATTAAAAGCGTCCGCGAAACGTTTTCGCCGACTCGCCGGAGGAAGTACGATCGAAAACGATTTTGGAATCGTCGTTCGCGATGGAGAATACAACGAATTCTTTCCAACGATCCGTGTTTATACCGAAACACGGCTCGTCGGTACCTGAGTGCGTGTCTCCGCAATAGAATCAAGAATTATTTTTATCATAGCCGCTAAAAGCCTACCAACGGACTTTTCAACGCCGAGTGTCGGGACCTTGCGAGCGTCTACTACCTGCCTACAGGGTGTCCCATTAGTTCCAATCAAAGTTTACCACGAACCGCTTTATGGGACAAATCTTTCATTATTATCGTTAATTTATTTACTCCTTCTTTATATCGATTCGCAATAAAGTTAGAGAGCTATGCGATTATTTTTTCATTTATCGTTCAAGGAAGATCGTTGATGATCGTGGTTGAAACGATTTTAAAGAGGAATTTTTGTATGTCGGGACAGACAAAGCGACGAGGGGTAATTATGGGACACCCTGTAGGGAGAGGGAGCAGAAGACAGCGAGAGAGAGAGAGAGAGAGAGCAAAAGAAGGAGGGATCTTGGGGTTGTCGTTCGCGAAGAGTGTCCGGCCGGGTTTACCCAGACGCGTCCAGGAGCGCGGTCATCCATCCTATGGGTCATCCTGAGGGTCATCCACCGGCTCTCTCGCTCTCACTTAGCATAAAAGGGGTAAGTAGAAAATGCTCAATGCGGCTACCATAATAGAACGAGTGTCCCATGGACATAATTAGGTGGAACCCATGGGAAATTTTAGCCCCTGCGTTACAGCTTTTCGCATCGTCCGAGTTACGCACTTTGAATCTTTTCTCCGGCCCTTGGGACGACGACATCCTCTTAACGCCAGTTTGCTTTGACGAATTCGCACATGTATACATATTTCACACTAACAAAGAATCGTCGTTGAAGAACGTCGAACGATTCGAAAAAATGCAAAAGCTGCGATCCTCTCGAGGAAGATCAGATAAGAAACTTAATCACGATATTTATATGCATCACCGTCCGTGTAAGGATCGATAAGCGTCGCATATTATACGACGAGGTAGCGAGACTAAAATAAAATATGACGAAATTAATAAAGAAGTTAGCATCGCCCGAGTGAAAGAGAGAGAGGGAGAGAGAGAGAGAGAGAGAGAGAGAGAGAGAGAGGAAGAGAGAGAAAGAAGGGGGCAAAAATCTTACATTGCTCTTACGAACGGAACGATATCATTCTGATTATTAGTGTTAATCCTACATGTCCTTCCATTTTTCCTTTATAGTTGCGAATTGCGATGTACGATTGCATTTACATATCACTCGGATTTTCTATCGAGATATAATAAAAGACTTTGATACCGTGCTGTCTCTTCGCATGGAGAAGGAGAGAAAAAGAGAGAGAGAGAGAGAGAGAGAGAGAGAGAGAGAGAGGGAGATGAAAAAACGAAGGAAAGGATGTCTCGTTCACGATCTTTTCTATCTTTATCGTGTCTCAAGCTGAATTTATAAATCTTTTTTTCTTTTGAAAAACTACGTCAATCTTTTACGATTTCAACGCTCCACTACTCAAATAAATTACTGCACTCCCTTGCGAAAGGGAGTCGAAGAGACATTATTTACAACTTTTGGCTTACCGAAACGTATCTTTCGAAATATAATCCGTAAGGAAAAATAAAAAGAAGAAGAAGAAAGATAGGAGGATCTGAGCATAGTATTATTTTCGAGGTCCTAACGTGCCGTGACGCGCAGAGCAGTACCGCGACGTCCCGCGAATGCAGCAAGGGAAAAAAGATGATCGCGAAGAGCACATCAAGGTCGATCCCAAAATGCATTCTCACCGTCTATCATCTCTCTCTCTTTCTCTCTCTCGCTCTCTCTTTCTTTTTCTCTCACGAGTATACTCTTCTCCCACGTTTTTTCTCCGTCAAATCCTACGCATGGATACTTCGAAATTTGATCGGAGAACCTACGATCGAATCGATGACTCAAAACGATGAAAACTCACATGAAATTGATCCACTCTGGATGACCACCCGATCTTTGTTCGTTCTTCTTTATCCTCTACGATCTCGAATCACGAAATCCAAAAAGGTAACACACACGGTATCGATGAGAAAGTGCTCATCAATCACTGCCGATTTGTAGTAAGTGTTCTCTACTCACTATTTTACTCGTCTTTATTTATTTTTTTTTCTTCCTTTCTTGACAGTAGGAAAAGACAATGCTTAATGCAATATATCAGAGTTCGTTATCCTCCGGGGAAGAGAAGGAACGCTCCTGTGCGTCCTCTACAATCCTGCGGACTGGCTCGGCGAGTCGCAACGCGCGTTCATTAATATGATAATCATCCAATACGCATACGATGTCCCTCGATGATGATGGTCGCCTTCGTCTCCGTTCTCGTCGTCGTCGCAGCCTTCATCATCGCCGTCATCATCTTCCCTATCGTCGTCGTCGTCGTTGTTGTCGTCGTCGTCGTAGTCGTCGTCGTCGTCGTCGTCGTCGTCGTCGTCGTCGTCGTTACTGCCGCCTCTGTTTCCATCGACGACGCGACAAAAAGTTCGCGGCAAAAGATCATCGTAGAAATATACTCAAAGACATTCTAGTAAATGTCTTCGATCTTTTCCACCAATTTACTCGATAACTCGCGAAGGATCTCTTTCCCTTATCTCGCACTTTATCTTTTCCGTTTCATCGATAACCTGTACACTCGGTTTGACACGATTTGATCGATCACGTAAGATACAACAGCTCGTTTGTAGATAGATATTACCGCGAGTCTATCGATTTTACGGAACTTCCTCGATCTTTCACACAGCAGACACGACTGCTCTGTCACGTTCGGCGTTTACTCGACACGCTCTCATGTATACTCGATCATTTCGTTATCGCGCCGACGCCTTCTTCGTCCTTCCCATCCGCCTCCTCCTCCTCCTCCTCCTCCTCCTCCTCCTCCTCTAAGTCGCCTTCCTCCACCAACTCCAGTTTCGCCCTCTCCAAAGGCCTTGCGCTCCTATGTATATATATATATATCTCACACTATCTCTCGTATATACTCCCTTCTTCTTCTTCTTCTTCTTCTTCTTCCTTTCCTTCTTATTCCTCCTCCTCTTTCGTCCACCTCTTCGTCTTCCCCTCGGTCAGAGCTTCGACGAAGAAGCTTCCGTTACTTTCCGTACTCTTGGTTTTCCTCTTCTATCTCCCAGAGGAAAAATAACGCGGCGATAAAGAGAAAGAGGAAAAAAAAGACAAGGAACCGTGGCCGACTAATATTCAGACGAACTTTCCGGTTCGGTGTCTTGTATTGGACTGTGCAGAAGTGGCAACCTTCCAGTTTCTGAACTTACATCTTGTCAGGTAAGTGTGAGCTTTAGCCGTGTGCCCCGGAGGCGGACGCGCGCGAGCCTCGACCGTGCGCTCACGCGTCCACACGTAAGTGTGTAAGTGCGCAAGCAGCAACATGCGTGTTCGCGGTAGGCGACGCGCGCGTGCAGGGATCACCTATGTAGTACTTATGTAGGTGAGTGCGTGAAAGAGACTGAATGCGCGGGGAGGGCGCGCGCGTGCGTGTGTCCGTGCGACGGGAGACCCGCCTCTATCCCCACTCCTCGGAGATATCGTCCTCTCGCTCGCCGCCATACGCGCGAGATAGCGCTACCTCTCCCCCTCTGCGCCCCTCTTCTAGGAGCGCGCACGCACGTAGGTATTCTCCCTCCTGCTCTCGTCAAATTTATTTTATTTCCTTTTATCGTTCTCGATCGTTATCGAATGCCACCGCATTGTTTTACTTTTACGATTTGACATTATTTTTCCTTTCCCTTTTTAGTCATCCTTCCCCCCTAACCCCGCGCGCCTTCTGGTTTCTTTAAAATTTTCTGTTCATCCTACGATAATCCTAAGGTATGAAATATTTTCTATATCTCGAGCACGTGATATCTACGAGCTCGATCTTTATCGATGGAATTTAATTTCGCCTATCGCTTCCTGGTCCTTCGAGTGCAAGTGTCAAACCGGAACGAGGAAAGCTAGTTTTGCTTCTTCCGTCGAACAAGAGATTCGTGTTTCTCGCGAAGCACCTGCGATGCCCGCGATCAAGAATTGTGCGTCTCGTAAGATTACTGACTGATTCATCAAACTGGCTTGGTCGGTCCGATGGACCAAGTTGTTCCTGGTACGTGGGCCATGCGATCTCTCGTTGCCCTTGCATTTTTAATTGCTGCCTTAGATACGCCCGATGAAAACAAAACAAAAACAAAACTTGTCCGAGAGAAAAAAAGCGCTTGTCAGCTCTTGTTCTCTCGCTTTCACGAACTTGGAAAATCCGGAGCGAATCTTTTACCGTGAAAGTTTCTCGAACAAACTCTTTAGAAATCGTTCACGACGTCTTCTCGGTAGCGATATATATCTTTGGTCGATATCGATGAGAGGATCGCAAAAAAGGAGACGCGATAGTGGACGGTCGAGTCCCTCAGGGCGCTCGAATAACTCGATCGTTTTGCGACGGACCTCCGGGCATGGAAAATATCCCTCCTCCCTTCCTCGTTGGTCTTTCTCTCTTTTTTTTTCTATTCTTTTTCTTTTCTCTTCTTTCTTCCTTCTCTCCCCATTTCCCTCATATATATATATATATATATATATATATATATATATATATACATAGATACATATATATATATACACTCATACATACATACATATATCAACCTATACGTACGCAGATATGTATACATATCGGTGGAAACTCGTTTCAAGTTTCACCGCGATATCACCGTTAGTTATTTTAATGGGGCCGCTTCCAACAGAGGTCGAGGATTCCAAATTTATACTTTCAACGGTACCGGACTTAATCTTTCTAACCATTTGCAACTGGACTGGGTCGACTCGTCCGACGAGCTACTCCCGTTTTCCGATCTTATGTACTCTCGAGTACTATCGTGCCACGCTCCTTGTACAAGGGCACGTGGCCGGTCGATCGAATGAAAAATTGTTGTTGATTTATCGCTAAAAATAAGGGTTCCAATAAGGAAAGATATTGCGAGCGATCGATGTCTCGGATTTCCACAGATTTCCAGCTAGGTGTATCCTATGGCGAGACGGTTTCTCTTTCTCCTTAGCGATATTCCAGTATAATGAATTCACCGGTGAGAGAGAGGAAGAGGCTCGGGGCGTGGAAAACGCGGATCCATGTATCTCGATCGCTCGGGTTTCGTCGTTTTTCTGATCGATCGATGCGAATCCCGGTCGCGCGTGCGAGCCTGCTCGCGTTGCCTGGCTATGCGTCGAGTTTCACTTTGCTACTCCAGGGCGTTCTCTCCGTTGACTATTTTAACGAAGTCGCGCCAAACTTCTTCGAGCGCATACTAGCTCGCGCGCGCGCGCGAGAGAGAGAGAGAGAGAGAGAAAATAGTTTCTCGACTGGATCGTCCCGCTGGCCATCGCACGGCCGCGCCGGTCCAAGTATTTTTCCATCTTGGTCGCACGCGCGATGCCAACGGCCATAAATGATTTCAAGCGTCGATCTCGACGACTATAACGAGGCCGATCGAGAACTCCAGCAGTGATCTCCGCCTTTCTTTTCTTCCTCTCTCTCTCTCTCTCTCTCTCTCTCTCTCTCTCTCTAGCGACGAATGAAAAAAGGAAAAATAAGGAAGAGAAAGAAACGACGGTTGATTCGCGATCCGAACCAGTTTCGTTAACGAATCGAATCTATTAATCGACGCGCGTCATCTTCCACTTTTGAGACGATCCCCGAGGGATCGCACGTTCGACGGAAAGAGATGAAAATACGCGTGCTCGCGTCACTCGATCGATGTATCGGACGTAGCGGCCATTTTTACGCTTTATCATTTAACGTTCCCCAACGATGTCCCGTGGTTTCGACGTGGATTTATTAAGTGGAAGGTCCAACTACGATGCCTATACTCGAACCATTTGCAAGCCATTATGCACACTTACGGATACGCTATATCACTGTCTCACGACGATTGTCAGCGAGAAATTGCATCTTGAAAATAAACATTTTTCATATCTTTATCCGCGTCTATCTACTTCTCGATACGCGTAGCCGAAAATAAAGTAACCTTTAAAGGATAGTGACAGGTATATTCTACGTTTGGTAAGTGAAGCGAGTCGGTAATATCACCGACAGTCAAATGTCGTTGCATAAATAGTAGATCACGTAGAAGAGATATAACAACGGAGCAGCGGTACTTCCTTCTCTTACGAAAGAATATTTCATATAGCGCCGGAAAAAATCAAAAGCAAATGGACTGGACGTCGAAGAGACGACGATGACACGACGTTCTCGTCTTATACGATTTATCGGCTCTTTTTTCGAATTCTTATCGCGCTCCGTCAAAACGACGTACTCTCCTCTTCGAGCTACGTATATAACCGTGAATCGTAGTTACGTTTGTCATTGTCGTTGTAAATAAAAAGGGCACCGCGGTGTTGTTTCGTATACGAGAAAAGAGAGATCTACCGCGGATAGGGCCGCGCGGTCGAACGAGTCTTCTCTCTCTCTCTCTCTCTCTCTCTCTCTCTTTCTGTCGTCTCCGTGCCTACCGTGACAGTAAACTCGGAGAGCCAGCTCTTTTATAGCTCCTTTCTCGTTTCTCCGAAAAGAAAAAAAAGAAAAAAAAAAAAAACGAGAGAAAAAGTCTTTTTACAATGGGTATCAACAGCTTTGAGTGATCTTCATCGATGTTTTTAATTTTTCTACGTTCGCGTTCACGCGCACACACGTATACGTATATACATATACATATACATATACATATACATATATGTATAAATAATCATCTGAGTCTTCTATCGGGTCTTATTACGGGCGCATGCGAGCAGAGATATCCGAGACGCACCCACGCGACTCCGCGCGTTCGCTAATTTTTATCTTCTTTGTCACGTTCGAATGGTTTCCACGGAAGGAGGGTGTAAAAGAGAGAGAGAGAGAGAGAGAGAGAGAGAGAGAGTCCGTATGGATCGTGCGTGCAACAAATTAAAGGCGCGACCGTATACGGCTGAACTTTAATTTAATTGCGCAGTTAATCACGCGTAATTGCTTATGCACTTTTATGTTCCTCGCGTGTGCAGCGACAGGAACGCCAGCACTTTTATTATTCACTTTTATCGTTCGACCGACTTTATTATATCCGTCTTCCTCTTTCATTTTCTCTTTCTCTTTCTTCCATTGTATTCCACATTTTTTCTCTTTTGTCCATGCTTCGTTCGTCGCGACAAAGAA
The DNA here is from genome assembly GCF_910589235.1 of Vespa crabro. Taxonomy (NCBI): domain Eukaryota; kingdom Metazoa; phylum Arthropoda; class Insecta; order Hymenoptera; family Vespidae; genus Vespa; species Vespa crabro. The sequence goes on from NC_060962.1 coordinate 9,463,887, forward strand.
GTTTCCGTCATCGTCGATCGCCACGACGATCGATCGATCGATCGAGAATCGCGAGAGAAAAGGAAAACACGAGATCGAGGAATAAATGTCGACTTATTTACGATTATAAAACATTTGTCGCGACTCTCTGAGTAATGTAAAAAAAGATTCGATTAAATAAACCCGACCGATAAATCAAGAGTTTCTCGCGTCGAAAAGAAATTGAACGGCTGGAAATATTTTTTACGATCCATCTCTCCCATAATCTACATTACAATTCGATAAGGATGTATGCGAGTTAAATCGAGCCTTAGATTTGGTTTTAGGCACATAAGACGGAAAAGCGTTCGGTCGAGAAATTATAGTCCCGCGCGTAAATTCATTGAATATTATCCGCTACATTTATCATTAATAAATTTTCGAGCTGTAATAACGGGCAATCGATAGTCGTAGTTAATTCGACTATTTCGAGAACTTTCAAAGTTAGTCATTAGAAAGGTCTAGCTTTCCGCCAGGTGCTCGAAATAAATTCAATTCTAAACTCGTCGTCGTAGGTGGTGGCAGGTGCCTATTAGAAAATAAATCTGATATATTAAAAAGTCGGCTAGCGTTCGAGGAGCTTTCCGAAGGCACGCGGGACACGGATTCTCGGGAAAAGAGCAAAGTGATAGCGACACGACGTTCGAAAGTCTCTCACTACCGGCAGGTACTCGTCGACGATGCCAGGAGAAACGAACGAGACTATTCGGTGTTGACTGGCGTGGCAACTTCTCACGCGAGAACGACGTGTCGGGACTAACGGCTCGATAAGCGCCTCGACAACCGAACTGATCGATGCATTTTTATAACGGCCCCCGAGACACCCACCGGTATCGAAACAGCAACGATATCAGCCAGAAAAATGTCGTGGCTTATTTTTATCGTCGCGCCGATCGCTCTAATTATCCTCCTAACGCCAATGCAGTCACCGTTCGCAACTCTGCACAACGTACTTGTACAAATTTGGTCAGACTTTACGAAACGTTTCAATAATGCTAAAATAGTACGAGCTAACGTGGCTGTTATGATGCAGTCAACTTGCGTCTCGCGACGAAAATTTTAAGTCCCGTTTTAATCTCGACGACTTTGCGCTCGAATATGCATAACGATCGACGACGAATAACGCTGCTAAGATGTCGACTACGATGTCGTTGACTACGATGTTGTCACCTCGATCGAAAATATCCTCGTTTCCGAGCACACCTCCTTGAGATTTGCGTGTAAAACGCGCGACGATTCCTTAAGAAAAAGTCACTGATTCACGAATACGAGCGAGCCTGATCGATTTTATCCTCCGAAAGATAGCCGTTAAAGTCCCACGATCGCGCACTGAAACAGCATGAAGATTATCGAAGCAATACGTTCCTTTCGAAATGATTTCATTCCCGATATCTCTAGTGATCTCGCCAATTGCGAGTAACGTATGTCGGCACCGCACGTACGTGCGTGCGTACGCACGTCTTCGCGTAAATAAGCTTTCAATCAGGCATTCGAAAACGAACGGGCGATCTCTATCTATCCTTGTTTCTCACTGGCAACGTAGGATTATTTCGTGATCGTGACGTTACGTACCTCGAATCATTTAAATATTATCGGTGGAATGCCTTTGACGATCGACCGACCCTCGCGAAATGTCCTTACGAAAATTCTAAATCTGAATCTGTACGCGCGTATAACATAAACGGAGAGAAGAAGAGGGAGAGATTGGAAGCATAAGTCAATGGGCATAAAATTCTATTGATCGTAAATATACGTGGCTCGTTAAAAGACCTTAGTTCGAGGGTTTTAAATGATAATAAACCACAGTTATTTTCATACGATACAGTTACGGTCGATCTGAATTATCGCAACAGTAAAAATTTTACAGCGACGATCGAAAAGAAAAAGAAGAGGAACGGAGAAGGTAGAAATTAAAAGCGAGTCTCGCACTCCTATAACTAAGTAAATACTTACAGCCGGTATTACCGCGAATATTCCGACTTACGTCCGTACGAATGCATCCTTTATAGTAACGAGTCAGTTTCTCGGAACGGCAAGCGTGGAAGCGGGCGCGCCAATGAAATTATTAATAAGTCGTTAACGAGGTGCACGTTAACGTTTATTAAAAGAAAAAAAAAAAAAAAAAAAAAAAAACTTTTACTCGTGAGAAAATAGAAATTGAACGGTTATCGGTTGACAATTTTGAATCCTCATGTCCGAACAAAAAATTCCATTTAAAAAGATAATAATCGATTTAATAATCAACAAAAAAATCACTTTGCTCCAATTTCTCCGATTATCGCCGTGACATGAGAAGGAATATACGGTGCTCGATCGAGCGATCGGATATCACGATAAATTCGTTCGAGCGTCCTTGCCCTTTAAATATCTACCGCTTGCGCTCTTTCGTCCTCTCTCTTTTTCTCTTTTTTTTTCTCCTTTTTTCTTTTTCTTTTTACTCCTTTTCTTTTTTCTTACTCTTTCTTTCGTACCAGCGACAAACGCGCTCCATATACCTTTCGTTGCCCGAGAAACGTCCTTCTACGTCGAAGCAAATCGTTATTAATTTCGTCAGCTATTTTTTTCATCTATTCTAATAACAAAGAAAATTGCCGGAGAGCCGATCGAACGTTCGTTATGCGTCTCGTTCAAAGAGAAAAAGAAAGAAAATCGGCAGAAAGTGCTGTTCACGATAGATTTCGCAAGTTTTCCGTCGCTTATATCGGTCCGATCGATGCAATGCCAATCTAATCGGCGCGCCGCGAGAAAGAGAGATCGTGCGTGAATGAGCGCTCAGACAAGGATAAAAAGTTATTTAACGTACGATCGAACGGCACGCATTTTAATAAGAACATAGCTCCGTCGATGGGCGTCGATTTAATCGAACGTAGCCAGAAGAATATTTCATCGATTATCGAAAAGAGCGAGTGTTCTCGAATTCCGTAAAGGTTGCTAGTCCATGCGCGCACGTTCGATGGCAAAAACAATGCACCGTGCTCGCACGTGCAACCGCTCGAAAGTGCAGTCCCGATGGAATGAGAAAAAAAAGTTGAGATATAGGTACCGGCGACGTTTCGAGGGCCTTTTAGAAAACGCACTCCGACGCACTCTCTCTCGATCGCGAGAGAGAGAGAGAGAGAGAGAGAGGGAGCCGTTATCGCGGCGACACGCGAATTATTTCGTGTACCCAGGGTCTCGGTTCTCTTAAAAAGAAAAACGAAAGAAAGAGAGAAGGAGGAACATTTTGGTGACATTTGTCCAAGAATACACATTGGTCGGCAATCTGCTCCGCCATCAAAACCCCACTCTCATTAAGGAATCTCACGGCGGTATATGTATTCGAATACTCGAGCGTTTGCGCGTGCATGCGTGAGAAACGAGAGAAAGAGAGACGGACAGATTCGATCCGCAGTATCTTTCGGATTCCGTAATTTATTTTCCTACCCAGTTTCCATCCTAACGAGCCGAATATCTCATACTAAATGCCGTTTCGCGAGCTGCGCCCTTCGAGAAAGCGAGAGAGACAGAGAGAGAGAGAGAGAGAAGAGCTCACAGTAATCTTTGGATTCCACGGCGATAACGCGGCAAACGCGTTGACATTTAACGAAAGCTATATTTAATTAACATTGTAATGGCGTTTATAATCTCCTTGATGATCGGAATAAAGTTTCTCGAAGGAAGTCATCGATGAGAAGGCGTTCATCGGTTTCTCTTCTTGAAAACGGATAAACGTCCGCAAACGGATAAGCCTGAGAATATCTTTTTATCATTACTCCGTATTTACAGTAGGTGCAAGTCAAGTGGGTAAACGTACACCGGAGACAAAATGAATGGTTACCCGTACCAAGACGAAGAGAATTGGAAAAGAATGAAAGGGGGGACCGAAGGAAGAAAGGAAAAAAGGAGAGAGGGAGGGAGAGCATGCGTTTATGGCGTTTTAAGGCTTCGCGTCACGTATTAGAGCCGAGCGACGGATTAAAATATCAAAGGTAACCGGCCGGCTTTGGATCACGCGGAAGTCATCGACGACGAGGACGACGGAACGAAAGGCCTCCTGAACGAGTGCGACATCCGTCTCTCATAGACGTAGATCGCTCCGGGTAGAAAGGACGAGACGCGCGATGGTGCGAGAAAGAAACAGAAAGAGCAAAGAGTGCAAAAAGTAGGCACCTTCGTTCGATGAGCGATAACGTTCACGTAATCGCCACAGCCGTTCAACGTTGTCAGGGAAGTCGCTTCGAAAAAGAGTCTCGCTAATTGCGAGATGAAAAGTTCGATGCGTGAAATTGATCGATAACAAATTACGGCTTCCGGCAGGGAGTTCCTCATTGCAGGGTCGTTCTCGACGATTTTAGTAGATTTCTTTGCTCCATCGACAGCAAAAACTTTCATAGACGGTGGGGAAAGAAAGGAAGACGCAACCCGTGACCGCTGCCACTAAGCATATCGTCTTTCTCGATGGATCAAAATATCAAAGGTTTCGCGAGGCGGTAAAGGTCGGAGGTATGACCAATTGAACCTGAAAGAGGGTGAAAGAAGAAGAGAGAGAGAGAGAGAGAGAGAGAGAGAGAGAGGTGCAAGGTTAGAAGACAAAAGAAAGAAGAGAGGGAACGGAGGAGAGAAAAAAAAATAGAGAAAAGAACGATGAGCTAGGAAGGAAATCGATCGGTCATTATCATAATTTGTATATGAGTGCCACCTGGAACGATGGCAATACCCTGTGGTCAATGTACTCGGAGATATCTAGTCCCTTTCCTCTTTTGCCTTCACCCTTTTCTCGATCCCTTTTTACGACCCTTCCACTTTTTCTCTCTCTCTCTCTCTTCCTTTCTATATTCTATATGAACGACGATACGATTACTACGCACGACCGCGATGAAGAAAAACGAGAATCTCTTTCTTTTCTCGAAAGAATGAAAAAGTTTCCAAGGATTCAAACGAAGAAGAAGATTCGCGTACAAGGTAAGATGAAGAAAGTAAGACGAGCTACGTTCGAGGTAGATGCAGGAGCCCGCTTCTGAACCGCTTCCGAAGCGCTGCCAGTGCGTGGCGTGTAAGCCGAGACCTCGCTGCGATCGTATATCAATGGCTATAGGTAGGTACATGCGTTGCGCGAATAAATATAATTATAAGTAAGAGCAAGGCTGAACCACGCCCTGTCTCCGTTCTACTATCTCTCTCTGCTTCTCCTCTCTCTCTCTCTCTCTCTCTCTCTCTCTCGGTGGACGTACACGCACGAACGACGACTACTTTGCTTTTGCCCAACGACGAGTACCCATCCCTACTTTTGCTCTCCCTCTACACACATGGCGCTCCATCAGGATAGATGGATTTAGCTCTTCGGTTTTGCTTCCTTTCGTCTCGCGACAAGCACACCACCGACCTACGGAATCGACCGTCTATGGGAGATATGCACATGTGTGCGTGCTCCAAGATACCCGGAGGCGGATCGAACGTGTTCCCGGGGAGGACGTTGCAGATCGCGAGGACGATCGACCTCGATCATAGAGAGAGCGAGAGAGAGGGATATATATATATATATATATACATACATACACACACACACACACACACACACACACACACACACACATATATATGTATATATATTGAAGAAGGAGAGCAACGATCAAGACACTTTGGATGGCCCAGAAAGATAATTGGAATTCTCCTCGTTCGGCAGCAATCCTTCGTAAATATTTCGAGAAAGTAATTGAGTCGATAAATCGATGATCGATAAATCAATGAGGAGCTTTGCTTCCTTATAACCCTCTACCTTTCTCTCTCACTTACGTGATTTTCTAGGATTAATAAATGCGATAGTTATACCATCAGGGGTCGATTAGTTATATCATCCAAGTGTCCGACGAACTTACTTCTAATGGTCTAAGATTACATCTTTGGACGGTTCGACGGAGAAATTGTAATAATAACCGATAGACGGCTCGAGGGAGCAACTTCTCTCGTTGCATAAATCGTCATGGATAGAGGAAAGAAAGTCCAGAACGTTCGCGCGCGTGTCATGACGGCGTTACGTGTAATATCCTGAAATCATCGGACGATCGCCTGGAGAATCACGAGTGAAGGGCCGCCAGTAATAAAGATTATATTACCCCAAGATATTCGAAAGATAGTGGAAAATCGTCGAAACGTCGATGTCGATCGTTAGCCTTACTCTCACGTATTCGTGCGAGTTAAATGAAATCAATCGGTTCTAATGATGTTTCGATTTGAGATAAAACACACAAATTAGCCATAAAATTAATTAGCACGTTCGATTTCTCGTCTGATTTTTAAACGATACTTCATCTCGATTGATCTTATTCATATAAAATATATACGCGAAGCTTGTTCTCCCGATGTCGCGATTAATCCGAGACATGCGCTGATCGAAATTCCGTTAAGACTAAGGTCGATGAGCACGACGAGGAAGGAGTATCCGAGGACAAAGTAAAGGAAGAAAAGAATTTCTCCACGCCCCTCTTTCATCTCGTGCCGAGTGCGAGATCGCGATTGTCGCGACCTGTTGAGTGAGTGCGCTTATATATGCGTCTCTCGGAGAGAAAGAGAGAGATAGCGTCGTAAATCAAAAGGCATTCCTCACGGTGACGTAAGAAAAACAGCTGCTTGCACGTCGTCCGAGGGTGTGAGCCGGCAGTCGACGAGCGTGTAAGCTCTCTCTCTCTCTCTCTCTCTCTCTCTCTTCTACTCCCAATCCTACAGTGAGTAACGAAACGCAATACTCATACATACTCGTAGATACTTGCTATACTCGCAGAGAGTAAGCGTGCGCATACAATGTACAAAAGATAGCACAAAGCTCTCTAATTCCGACCGATTGTCCTCGCTTCGAGCTTGTCGCTCACCGAGAAAAAGATGGAGACCGAGAGAGAGAGAGAGAGAGAGAGAGAGAGAGAGAGAGAGAGAGAGGAAGGATTTGCCCAAACAGCTGCGCCCTCTCTTCATTTTTTCATTTCATTTTTCATTTCCTCTTTTGCATTCGAGAATCCGTATGCGAGGAGCGAGTATGAATACGAAGTAAATGGACTTCTCTTTTAACCGAGAGAGGATCACGCGAGCGTGACCTCCATGGTTCTCGCTTTCGCTACAGGTGTCTTTTATACGCTTCGTGATCATCTCTCTTCTCGGGCCAGTCCGATCGAGTTTCAAGAAAGTATACCAAAGAAATCGAAAGAAAGGGACTAAGAACGAATATTCCAGCAATATTCTTGTCGGTTGGAACGTATCAATTGTTTCTTAGAAATGAACGATAAGTCGAAGGTGAGTCGCCTGTGAGAGACTATCAAGGAAGCCGAGAAGAGATTCCTAGTCGGAGCAAAGAATTCCTGTGGGTGATCGGCAGGAGGCGAGGTAGTAACACACCCAAGAGCTCCTCGAGTATGAATAGATAGAGGAAGGAGGGAGAGAGAGAGAGAGAGAGAGAGAGAGAGAGAGAGAGAGAGAAACGGATACAGGGCGTACACTCACGCATCGAGCCACACAAACTCGTTCAAGAAAACGTGCTCGCATAATGCTTACCTATATAGACGCGAATCTCGCGCATAATAAAGGAGCTCTCTCTAACAAGCGAGAAAACCCACGTTGATTCGAATTTTCTCCGCTTCTACGACTATCCGGACTAAATGTATATCTGTCTTTCTCTTCTTCTTTCCTTCTTTTTCTATACAAATAAAGCTCGCGTTAACTGGTAAGTATTCATAAAAATGACGTTTGAAAGAACCGTGATTATAAGAAAAAGGATATAACAAATCGTTGTCTCTTGCTCGTTGGACTTTTCTCTCTCTCTCTCTCTCTCTCTCTCTCTCTCTCTCTCTCTCTTTCTCTCCTTCCTGTCTAACAATAAGTACGGTCGAGGTCCAAAGTGGCGCGTTCGAGTCTGCTTCTCTCTCGCGACCCGCGGTAAGCAAAGCAAACGACCTTCCGTGGAATCTGGACAACCTGTCTGCCCGCCTGCAGCCGCCGAGACCAGGCCTGCACTTGTTCTGCACACGACTCTCCGTCTTTCTCTTTCTCTCCACTCCGTCTTCCTACCATCCGTTTCGTTCCAGTAGTAACAGCACCGCCAAGCTGTACTAGCACGACCCTTTTCGCTGATCATTAACTCACAGTTGCCGTCGACTACTCGTGCCTGTCTACTTACTATACCTTTCAACTCCTTCTCGTTCTCTTTCTCTTTCTCGATCGTTCCTAAGATCATCCGTGAAATCTTTGAAACGATCGCCCTCTCTTATCCCTCAGTCGGACAGGAGGAAAAATCTTGATCTTGGAGGAAAAAACATGTTCAATTTTACGAGTATTCATGGAAACATTTCGAAAGTCTTGAAAAAGAGAGAAAAGAAAAAGGATAGTCGTCGGTCAAACTCGCGAACGAGGGAAAATTCGTTCCGGGTCGGTTTTGTTGGCGCGAAATCACTTATTGGATTTCGTCCACTCCTTGCTCGATCTTATCTCGTGCGAGCGTGTGCGTAAGCGTGTGTGTGCGCGCGCGCTAAAGGGTGTTATTACGCGAGCGTATCTGACCGAGACAGGCGTAGTTTAAGCGCGAGCTCGTACGTTTCCAGGCTTATCGAGCGAATAAGAGAAAAAAGAGGGAGGGAGGGAGGGAGAGAGAGGGAGAAAGAAATAAAAGAAGAAAATAGATCACGCGGCTGCCGCTGCCGCTGCCGCTGCTGCTGCGGCTATGGTACGGCCTGATCGCGTTCCTAGATTAAATCGGCGCGCGAGTCAAGCCGACCGTAATTATTCCTTCCGCTGCGTGAATCGACGAACGAAATTGTACGAATTAATAACAGGATCTATGCGGACTTATCGACGCGCGAGGCGCTTGTCCCACGTCCTCCGTCCTACTACAATTTCTCTTTCGTACGTCCTATTTACCACGTTATTTTATTTTCTTTCATTTTCTTTGCAAATTGAATTGGTCCATTTGCGCATACCTATCGACTTTTTCAACTAAAATCTCTTTTCTCGTTTCTACTTTGCCTCTCTCCCTCTCTCTCCCTCTCTCTCTCTCTCTCTCTCTCTCTCTCTCTATCTCGCTATCGATGACGCATCGAACCAAGTGGGATATTCTTGATCGATAAGTCAGTTAATCCGAACGAAATCTCGATGGTATCACGTTGTTCGCGCCGCGCGATGTGTTTCGTTTTCTCAATATAAAGTAACACGGAGGCGCTCAATTATACGGAGCGACGTGCACGATAACGAGACGGTTCTTAGAAATCCATTAAGAATTCACGAGACTTTCGTAAGATCGAGAAATCTGGTGGTAGCGGTGAATCGATACGTTCACCGGCTGACTTTTATCGAATCTCCCAGTTTAATTAATATCTAGCTTGATCGCGAAGAGCCTGCGCTAATTACCTCTTCTTATCATTCTTTATCGACATCCGGTGCGGAGTTAACGGCCCATGTTGAATTGCTTTGCATTCGATTTTTATAATATCTATATTCGATTATATTCGTATCGTTCCCAAAGCTATTTTTGATTTTGTGGCAATAAAATGTCGAAAGAGGAAATCCTTTCTATCTCGAACGTTTCGCTATAGTAGAACGGACCTGGGAGGAAGATAGTATTTTCCATCGAAATGAAAAAAAGAAAAAAAAAGAAAAAAGGCAGAACGTGCGAGCATAAGCGAGAGAAAAAGAAAGTGAGGAGGATATATTGGCTATTGGCAGAAAGAGAGAATAAAGAGAAAGAGGAGCCATCCGGCAGGAGACACCGTATCGTAATTCGATAAACGTACGGATCGTCGATTTTGCGCCGGTTTTCTGGGTAGACGCTCCCATAAAGTGCCTAACGTTCGCCGATCACGTGGTATCATGGCGATCGACAAGAGTAGAGGTGGAAGAGATGGAGGAAGGATCGAGGAATAACGAGAAAGCAAGAGAGCAAGAGAAAGAGAAAGAGAACAAGAAAAAGAAGGATCGAACGAGCGACGTAAGGAGATGAAGAGAATATGAGGAGGAACAGAGACATATATATATATATATATATATACACATATATACGCATGAGGCAAAGGAGAAGAGACGACGATGGCGAGAGATGCGAGAGAGAGAGAGAGAGGGGGACAAGAGAAGGAGGGAGAGCTCGCGCGCGGAGAAGGGAGAGCAGTGGGAATTAAAAGGAGAGACGGACGACGCGGAGGTCCAACGATTTTCCCCGTAGAAGACTGGACCGTGGCGGCCATCTTGCTCTCTACATCCTCATATCTCCTACTCCTCGCAGAACTCCTGCGCCCACCTCCTCCTCCTCTCTTCTCTTCTTTCCTGCTCCCCACCTCTCTCATCTTTCTCTCCTTCTTCCGTTCCTCCGTTACGTCTACGTGCACGCTCATCTTGCGTGTGGATACACGACTCACGCGTATATCCCTCGTCCACCTATCGTCTTACCTTATATCTTACTTCCTCACCTACGCATTCGTTTACGCATACGCACGCGCATGCGCAATACGAGTCTCCACTTTCATTCGTTAGTTTCGAAGATAGAAGAGAAATAGAGAGAGAGAGAGAGAGAGAGAGCGATAGAAAGAGAGATAATAAACGACGATATCGAGTCCCAATATTTTATATCGCTCGTAAGCGAGTTAGAAGGATAATATTGGAGATAAAATTCCTTCTAATTTTGAAAAGTCTGATTGGAATTAATTTACGATCATACGCGCTTTCACCGTTAATGCTGCTCGAATAATTATCAATATGATAATTATACCGGTTGAATATCGTTACGATGAATTCCGCGATAACACCTTCGTTGTCGGAGTAACGAAAAAGTTTCCGCCGTTAATACCTATCTCTAGATATTATTTAACTATTTACTTTTTCTCTTTTTATATAGGCAAACGTAGGTAAGTAGCATAGGTAGATACACTTACGAGTATAAACAGAATTTCTTTTTATCCGCGATTAATTTCCATTTCTGACTGATTACGATACTCTAGGCGTTAAACGTTCGCGTGGTTTTACTACTGACATGTCTGGCTAACGTCGTTGCGCTTGCCATATTTTCTATTGATGTCTTGCGAGACTCTATTTATTCGTTCTGCGTCTCTCTCCCTCTCTCTCTCTATACGCATATATATATTTATATATATATATATATATATATATATATATATATATATATCGCTTACTCGTCAGTCGTGCGTCAAAGAAAGAAGAGAGAAAGAGAGAGGCGGATAGAAAAAGAAAGAAATAAAAAGCCAATGTAAATTACGAAATCGCGAGTCGCGAGAAGGATTTCTATGTTTCAGATTGCAACCTCCCGCAAAATAATAATCCGCAGGCAAGTAATAAAGTGTCAATTAAAGAAAAATGACACTTTTCTAATATCCTTATGCGGTTGACCTTTCGATCGACGCTCCGCGCCACCACCGTTGCTGTCGACGTGTAAAACGTGCCGTTCGAGAAAGAGAGAGAGAGAGAGAGAGAGGGGGGGGGGACAGAGAGAGGAAGAGAGAGAGGGAGAGAGAGAGAGAGAAGGAACGAACGCTATCGATGTTTAATCCCTCCTGTTAATACCATTTCCGAGGTCTCGTGGCGAGAGCACAGCCTACGTAATAATTTGCTCGTATAACGTGTCCGATCGATGGTCCGTAAATCGATACGATTAGTCGTTGAGTAGTACGAATTAATCTTCCTTGTCCTCGCACGATATCTTTCCATAAGAGATATAACGACTTTTCTCTCGTAGAAAAAAAGAAAAAAGGAAAGCAGAAAGCAGTAAAGAAATTAAGATCGATTATCATTTTATTTCTCTATACTCTCGTCCGATGCACATGGCTGTCAGAAGTAACAGGGAAGAAGGAAGAAGTCGAGCTGTGTATACCTACGTGTATACACATACTATAGGAGCGACAGCGATAGCGGGTAGGCACGAAGCAGGGAAAACGCAGGAAAGGATCAAAGGCACCTTCGAGTCGGACAAGAAGCGAGTGCGGATACGACAACGTCCAAGCACCAGCGAGCCAAAGAAAAAGAGAGAGAGAGAGAAAGGGAGGGAGAGAGAGAGAGATGATAACCCTGGCTTACATTTTGCCTTCCACGAACGGAACGGTTTTTACGTCGGTGCACCATCATTACTGCAATTTGGCGGGCATACGAATGGTGCCTCTGGTAATCCAAAATTCTCTCTCGTATGTCGGAAGAAATATTTTCTTTGTGTCGTGCTACTTATCCTACTGGTTTTCAATCGATCGAGCTTACTTCCAAATCGCGGCAGCGTGTTAATAAAAATAATAGTCAATTGGATTCGACGTCGATATCGTGTCCGGGAACGCCTCGAAGGAAATACAGTCGGATGGGCAATCCGTTAAAAAGTTTCGCGATACAAAGAGCGTTGTACACAGAAAAACACTATCATTATGCCCACGTAACGAGAGAGAGAGAGAGAGAACTCACCCACCTTCGCGGCATTAACATAGATTACGTGCTGGCGACCCTCCGAGCGATTCGAGCCTACGTCATTAAACGATTACCATTACGCTTACCGGTACGCTCCGTGAGTCTTGAAAAAGAAGGTTCGAGCCTGTTGTTAGAGAGACGCGCGAACGCGATCTGACAATGTAATATCGATGGGGAAAGTGATTTGTGGCGAGACAAATCGATTGAATTGGCTAGAATCGATCGGGAACGGGAGTAGAGGGTGGGAGGGGGGGAAAGCATTCTCGATGATATACGAGCGCGAATAGTATTTCTCTGGATGGACGGAAATGATAGCGAAACGATTAAGTTCAAGTTTGTGTGCTTCTGTGAAAGGTGTTCGATGAACATCGGATTATTAAAATTGACCTCGATCGCGGTTCTCCCTGATTTCTCGACGTCCCTTTCGTTCCGAAAGAAAGCAAAAAAATGAAATCATCGTTAAGCTACTTATTCCAAGGCTTAAACACGCACCAAGTTCCTCGCGTCGACGTTTACACGTCTTTTACGATAAACCATTCGAGGCACGAGATATCTTTCGACTTAAGATGGACCAATCCGCTCGAATGATCTCGAGAAGATTTATTCCTCCCAACGATCCATGGTACGAGGTACGAGGGAGAAAAAAAGATAAAGACGAATCTAAAGTTTGACTTGGAAGAAGTTTAGATGGGCGACGGAGCAACGACTACGCAAACATCTGATTTATAAAAGATCTGCATGCGGGAGAGAGAGAGAGAGAGAGAGAGAGAGAGAGAGAGAGAGAGGAAAAGAGAACGAAAGAATGAGCTCTAGAGCTTGGTTGTTTTCGTGGCCCCCAAGGTCTCTTGGAGCATTCGCGCGGTCGATTAATTGCCGTTCATTTTTATTTATTGCAAAAGAGCAAGGTGGCGCGATCGAGCCAAGTTACAGACAAACAACGAGAAAAAGAGAGGGGGGGGGAGAGAGAGAGAGAGAGAGAAGAAACGGACAAGAGTGCGTGCGTGGTTAATGGTTATTGGCTCGGCTATATTCTCCTCGATTCTCCTATAGAGATAGGTGTGTACAACCATGAAGAAAGGCAATACGCGAAAAAGTCAGTCGCGTATGTATGTACGTGCGTACGTGCGCGCATTAGCGATCTTACACATGTACCTACCAGAGTATGCACGCACGAGTGCAGTATAGACGAGCGCAGTAATAATAAATTCTGCGTAGCAACGTGACTTATCCGCGTAGACTGCCGACGCGGCAGTCGCTGGACCACGCGTGCACGCGAGTAGGTGTGCACGATCATTTTTAATTGGTCGACAAACCGATACACGCGGCCGATAACAGTGCCCGGCAGCGCTCGATGCAACGTAACGTTCTACGCCTATCTTTCGGCGTGTCCCTGAGATTTTTTATTATATCGTGCCGTCGAACTTTGCTACCGTCTACTCGCTTACGCCTTTTCCTTCCTCCTCCTCCTCCCCCTCCCCGTCCTCCTTCCTGTTCTCGTTCTCTTAATTCAACTATTTATTTTTCATTCTTTGGGAAATCAATTGGAATGAAATGGCACGCGATCATCTACGCAACGCCTCCTCGCCACGCCGTCTCAAAACAATAGCCGTCTTTATGCGAGCCTATCGGTCGGCCTCAGTTATTCAGGTGGCCTCGTAAAAATCCATGATTATAATTTTCGCCTCGGACGAGATCCGTGACGCTAGTTACGCCGGCAAAGTACGCGCGACAGTACACCCGGCTCTGGCGTTACGCGTACGTTGACATTTTCCTTCTTCTCCCATTTTTATGGTTCGACCTTTCGAGACTCTCTACCAAGTCTCCTCCGCGTCCCGAGGAGAAGAGGGACACATCTAAACGAAGCTGTTAATCATTCTAAAGTATAAATCGATGAGATTTACAATTGGTCTTTGAAAAATATATATTAAACTCACCCAGCGCGAAGAGAAGCCGCAGCGGCCGCGGCCGTTAGCGTGAGCTGCTGAGCGGCGGCAGCACCGGCTGCCGGATCGGCGGCTACGAGCTCGGAAAGGACGAGAACGGTCGTGGTGGTGGTGGCGGTTCCGCAATTCGGCGCGGTGGCGGTTACGGTGTGACGAACGCTCGGTAGCTCGTCCTCGTGTTGCAGCTGCAATTGAGGATAGTGATGAAGATGAAGAGCCGCTGTGGTCGCACCAGCCCCTGTTCTCGGTGCTACGCAAGTCGGCGGTAGTAGTCCGGTTCTGCTGACGACCGAGGGCGGCGAGGGCGAAGGTGGCGACGGCGGGGGTGGTGGATACTCGACCACTTGAACTCGATCGGCCTCGTTCTCGTATATTATCTCCTTGTCGTGGGTGTACATCACCGTCTTTTGCCCATCGTTGTAAATAAGATCTATCATCTTGTGCTCGCCGACGGCCAACGTTGGATTTCCACCAGTCGTTTCCGTTACCGGCGTAACTCGACCGTCCGGATCCTCCGCTCCGTTCGTACCACGTTGCTGCACGTCCTCCGGATCCCCGCTAATACCGTGTTGCTGCTGCTGTTGCTGCTGTTGCTGCTGCTGCTGCTGCTGCTGCTGCTGCTGCTGCTGATGATGATGATGATGGTGGTGATGATGATGGTGACGGTGGTGATGGTGATGATGATACTTCGGATGAAGCGGATGCACAGCCGGAGGTTCGTGTAGATCTAACACGTTCACCGGCTGCATCGTCGCCAGTAAAACCTGTTGTTGATCGTTTTCGTTTTGATTTTGATTGCTTAAGGAAGAGGATGCCGGCGACACGGGTCCCTCCTGCACCTATGCACACATACACAGAGGGTTGGACGTAACTCGTCGAGGAGTATCGGAAAATTGTATATACCTCGTTGAATATCTCGTTCGAGCGTTTAGACGCCGCGATAAAGATCTAAACTAATTACCAAGGAAAAGGGAAATTTATTAATCGGCGCGATTACGACACCCTGCATACGCGTACGCACGTAGGTGTTTGCCTTCTCTTATAACCCCTTTTAACATTTCGACGAATGACGTGTACTCGTGTAGATCTATCTTACCGGAGCCAATAGAAATTATATTAATAAAGTCGAACACGACGCTAGTCCGAAACTCGAGACTCATTACCTTTCGACTCGTAACTCATCTACCAGTAATAATAATTAATAGTTCTAGTCGGTGTTCCTCTAAATACACGCACGAAAGATCAAACGATCGCGCGGTATCGTCCCGCGATAACTTTGGCGATGACCAAAGAGAATTGGCCGTTCACCGGCCTAGCTACTTAGATTTTATCTCCTTTTTTCGCTAAATAAGGAACGTTCCCTCCGTCTATCGACTTTGTATCTTCGAGTCGAGGGAGAGAAGCGCGATAGCGTTATTAAGTATCTTACGTGTACCTCTGTGTACCTCCCACCACGTCCATTAAGGTAATTAACGATATTGCGAATCATCCGCGCTCGACGCGGATGCCTCGTCTCTATGAAAGTAAACGACTCGAACGAGGATTGCCAGATAAATTTTCTTTACGGTCGTCTTTGAATTTTAAGATAGGAAAGATCTTTCCGTACGCCTTTAATTGCTCTCCGCTCTAAATCCAATGGGCGGCCTTGACTTTGAAATTCAACGTGACTCCCACTCTTTTCTTTTCACTTTTTTTTCCCCCTTTTTCTTTCTTGAACCCACGAAGAGTCCAGTTCGTCGGAAGAACCGGACTGCCGATCTCGTACTCGCCGCGTTCAATTTTTATGACATGTTTTATGCGTACGCGCGGAGGTAGGTGGCTCTCTCGTTACTCGGTTCAATACGAAATGCTGTTTCGCGGTACCTGCTGCGCTTCCGTTTCGTTCACCTACATCGAATGCGATTCTCGCCACGGGACTCTGATCTCGTTTAACATTTTTTATCCCTTAACGGACGACGCGAGAAAGTACGGTTTTCGCATTGCCAAGGGTCGAAAGTCAACCGATCGATAAATCAAACGATTGTGCAAACCAATGACGGAATAGAATTCATTCGGTAGGAAATTCGTATGCGAAAAAGTCGATCAAATCTGTTAGACGTGAAAGAAAGGGATGAATTTCCGTTAAGGCGCAAAAACTTTTTCATAATAACAATTAATTGGCCTGCCAAGCAGAGTGCTCCCTGAGAGAGAGAGAGAGAGAGAGAGAGAGAAAACTCTCGGAAGAGAGAGAAAGAGCTCGGCCATATCGCGAAAGATACCTCCTCGCTCCGGGCTCCTTTCTTCCTCTCGTCTCGTTTCTTCCGTACGTGCGATCCTTACCGATCGAGAAAAGGTAGAACGCAGCTGCGTGAAACAACGCGTGGCTATCCTCGAAGAAGAGAAGACCAAGATACGTGGAATCGTTAAGAAGCTTTTCTTTCACTCGTGCGAGCTTCTACGAGAGGGATGTTTCCCGGATGTTCGCCGGATGTTCTCCACTCTGTCTCCTCGGCGACTCTTCGCTATTTCTTTCTTGTTAGTCGCTCTGCTCCCAACGCCAAATAGTCATTACGCTCCCTCTCTCTCCCCTCTACCCCTTCCTTCCATCCTTTCTTACTTTATTTTACTCTCTTGCTCGAGCGTAAAAAAGTCAAACTGGCGTTCGAGACAACACGAGATGAGGTGCACAATGAGACTACGTACCTCGTACTCTAACGATCCTTCTCCGGCGCGTTCGTCCACCGGTGATAGAAGTTAATAATATAAAACGAGATGCATTTATGGCAGTGGTTTTCAAAGCACCAGCCAAGTCCTCTCCGGGAGATCCTTTCGAAGAGAGCACGTAAAAATGAACGATACAAATGACTGATGAGGAAAGAAATAGAAACGAGCTATATTTTACTAGACATTCTCAAAAAAAAATTTATTTACTTATCGTAAAGGACGAAGGCATCGATCGTTATTAAAAATGTTCGGATAGATCGACGCGTCTCAAGAACGAGCGTCGTTTTGCACGCGAGCGTGACATTTTTCGAAGGTGCGTTTGAAAACCACTGATTTATAGTACGGTTCGTACGCTACGCACGTTTAGAAATAATCGCGGGAGATGTTCTAATCGCGCCGATCTCAACGCGTCGAAGGCTCGTTAATGAACGCTCTTCCTTCTTTTTTTTTTTTTTTTTCTTCTTTTCTCTTCATTTTCTTTTCTCTATAAAGAGCGTTTCTAAAGCCGATCACGTAAGCGAGCGCGATCATCCGCGTACGATTTTCCTATGAGCGCGTCATCCTTTTAAGCTCGACAACAAAAAATGTTCGTCCTTAACACGATTTGATCTTCGATCGATCAGTCACAAATGAAGACAAACTTTTTTGCGTCGAGTTTTTTGCTCTTTTTACAATTATGACGCTTATGAAAGTTCGTTGTACGACCACCGGTTTTTTGCTCGTGGAAATCGACGTTTTCTTTTTTCTTTTTCTTTTTTTTTTTTTTTTGATCGACGTAAAAACGGCGTACTACTATAAATACTTAGAAAATGGAAAATGCGAACGTCCAAAGAGATTCGGGCGTCGATTAAACATGTCCAAACGGAGAGACGATCGTGGTGAGAGGATCTTTGAGGTCCTCGAGCAGACTCGTGTACATTACTCGTACCATCTTGGCATCTCAGGGTCGTTCCAGAAGTTCTGTTCCGAGCGGAACAACACAACTGGCAATAATCTTGCGGTCGGCTATACTCGTTATTTTGCTCAACGGGTGGTACGGACTCGGAAAGAGAAAATGGAGGGAGGTCAAGGGATGACCCCCGGACGAAGGAACGAGCGGACGAACGAACGAACGAACGAACGAACGAACGAACGAACGAACGAACGAACGAACGAACAAACGACCCTGAAGTATGATTGCGTACCGTGAATCCAACGGGAATCCCAAGGGACAGATCGATAATATGCTGTCGTTAACAAGTTCAACGGCCTTCAACGTACGTACAATAGTAGTTTTACGACACTAGCGGATGGATGCAAAATTGGAGCAAGAAAAGAATGTGGAAAAAATGTTGACGATAGAGGATGATACGGGGACTAACCGGAGACAGAGCCTCCTGCATGTGCAGGGGTGCGGTGTCACCTTCGTCGGTGCACGTGGACATTCTCCTGCACTCTCCTCTGATTCTTCTTCCTCGTCGTATCGTGACGTCCTATATATGTTCTTCGATCCGATCTTCTTCTGCCCTTCACTATCGATAGCGTCTCGATCGTCTCTTCCCTCTTCTTCTTCTTCTTCTCCTCGTCCGTTTTCCTCTAGTCGCGATTCCGGCTAATCTTCGACTAGATATCTACGTACGTCTAACCGGTAGGAGTACTTCTTGGCATGAGATAGCGTATCACAGGTTACTATGTGTATATGGCACGTCGTTAGTAGTAGTAGTAGTAGTAGTAGTAGTAGTAGTAATAGTAGTAGTAGTAGCAACAGCAGCAGCAGTAGCAGTAGTAATGATAGCAGTAGTGGTAGTAGTGGTAGTAGAAGAAGAAGAAGAAGAAGAAGAGGCTCGGGCGGTTGGGATCTGGAAAGAAAAATAAAAAAAAGATCAGACGTACATATACGTGCGTCCTTCTTCGGTACTAATCTCCCTGTGTGTTTATTTCTATTCGATCGAATTAATTATTAAGGCTAAACGTTTAAAGGATCATCTTTGCGGTGACCTTAGAATATACAGTCATCGAAGAGGAGAGAAAAGGGTGAAAGAAAGTAAAAGGATGGTACGCGTTTGAGCTGGTAACAGCTGATAGGAAGTAAGAATCCAGAGGAGCGGGTTCGACATTATTCACCTATCACGTGAATGCCAGACAAGAATCCTTGGATGCTGACCAAACCAGTCAGACACCACGAATTCTACGTCTTCGACGTCTCCCGACCAGGTGGAAGTTGGTAAAACCAGTCAGTTCGCTCTTCTCCGGCTCGTCCACCTCCATCTACTACACTTCCACGTGCTCCCGTTGCTCGACGTTGGAGGAGGGCGAGCGCGCAAAACTGGAATTCAGCTTGCGGGCGCTGCTCCGACGAATAGACAGGTGTAATAATAGATGTAACGAGGAAGTTTTCTCTCTCTCTCTCTCTCTCTCTCTCTCTCTGTCTTTCTCTACTTTTCTCTCATTCCTTCTCCGCTTTAAAACAAGTAATCTTTTCCTTCTTCGTTAGCATATACTCTCTTATACAAATTCCTTATAAACGACGCTCGCTCGCCCGCTCGAGAGAGAGAGAGAGAGAGAGAGAAGGAAGAAGAACAGGGTAGCGGAAAGTAGGTAGGTAGGTGCCTACCTACTACGCGGAAGAAGGAGATTGGGGCGACCGGGGAGAAGGAGTAGCTACATGGGGCCGGTATACAACCGCGGACCAGAGACGAGAAGCCAGAGGAGCAGGTTCGGCCGGTCTAACCTGATTCTCAAAGAGAACTCTGGATCAGATTGGACCCACCTCCGTGGGTCCGTTTGTATTTCAAGTACCTGTACGCCCTCGCCTCGCGTCAGTGGACGCTACCTCCGGAGACAGAAGACGCCGTCGTGGTAATACAAAGAGGATGATACTTCTCGGCGAGTACTGCGAGAATACGGCTCTACATGACACGCGATCAGAGCATAACGCACGAGCGGAGATTCCGCGACAAAGTCTAGTGCGTTAAATTTTCCTTCGTGCCCTAGGTATATATACGTATATACGTGGTCTTGTTCAGTGCTACGAAAAGTGAGAATTAGTGAGAAGTTTAGGCAGCTCGAATGACTCCTTGTATCGCGGTTCGTCGTTCGAAGGAACGCGGACGATGGGTTAAGCGATTAGCACTTGTTCGCGTAGGAAGACGGTGGAGACGAGCGAGGAGACACCGTGGACCGTTCGAGAAGCTTCCCAAACAGCCCTCTCTCTTTCCTTCACCGAGTTCGTTGCTCGCCGAAACGAAATGGAAAGAGAAAATCAATACGTGCCGTGTCTTTTCGTCGAATCGTTCGAAAACAAATCTTTATTTACGTTTTTTTACATCTCGTGAAAATAAAATCGTAAACGCTGCTCGGCATCTTGTCTCGTGTGACACTTGCTCGCTGGAATAAGATTGTCCATCGGATATTGAATTTCCTGACGTTTAACGCGGCCTATGCCGCAGTAATCCAACATGAAAAGGATTTTAACGATACGATTCTCCTCGGCAACCTTCTCGGAATATATCTACCTGTCTACCGACAGGTGACCTCCGCGTCACCTGCACGTCATCGCGCAGGTAACTTCCATCCGACTCAGAAGAGAGGCTCCAAAAGATCGGCTCACTTGCGCAACGCCGTCTACGATATGCCACGGACGAAAGCGTCGAGAGGGAGGGGGAGAGAGAGAAAGAGAGAGAATGATTGAAAATGAGACGGAAAAATGATAGGATAAATAGGAACGTTACAGCGAATACTCACTCGTCCAAGGTGCATTTAGAAGAGGCGAGAGATGATGAACCGGCGATACGAATTCAAGCGCGTTCGCCGAATCCGTGTGAAAATCGATTCGATCGTCGTACGTTGTGGCATCGGTGAGGTTACGTTTATCGTTGTAAAGGGGCAGGAGGGCGTTGAAGGAAGGATGAAAAGATGGAAAGAAGGGAAAGAGACAGACAGACAGATAGATAGATAGATAGATAGATAGATATATAGGTAGATAGAGAGAGAGAGAGAGAGAGAGAGAGAGAGAGAGAGAGGGAGAGAGGGAAAGAGAGCGCGAGGTAGTAGGTGATAAGTCGTGTGGGGTGGTGGGGTGAGGGGGCGGTAAAAGGGGAACGGGGGACCAACTACAAACTACCGAGCGTCCCTGTGGTATTCTGGATCACATCTCAGCGGATAATAGTGTCCATCGGCGTCGTTTCTTCTTTCGCAAATTCGCTAGTGCGATGGAAACGTCGTGCTATCGAAGGACCTTTCTTTCGAGATTGGGCATCCCGTCGGAGGGTGATCCTCTTCGCGTACACAAACGAAAAAACTGAAAGAGGGCTAAAATAGTTTCGATCTCTTCTTCCTCTTCCTCCGGTCTTTCCTTCAGAGCGATTCACGAAATTCACTTGTCGCACGTCATAGCGTCACCTTTCCTCTTTTATTCGTTTTCTCTTTTCGATCACCGCTCGGAGAATCCTTTCTCTCGGTCGCGCACTTTTTGCGTTTTCTCGCGCTTCGCAAGAAGAAGAGTTTTCCCGCGAATTATTCGGTAGTCTCCTCGAGTATAGGAGACATGCCAGAAATAGAAGAAACGCGAGAAGATGTAAGAAGCACAGAAGGCACACGCGCGTACGCGTCGTCGTCGTCGTCGTCGTCGTCGTCGTCCTCGTCCTCGTCGTCGTCGTCGTCGTCGTCGTCCTCGTCGTCGTCGTCGTCGTCCTCGTCGTCGAAACCGCGTTAATCTAAAGGTGCGTACGACCAGTAACGACGAAGCCGCGACGAAAAGTATTGCGAAGAGGACGGCGACGGTAACGGCAACGGCAACGGCAACTCAGACGGCAACGGCAACGGAGACGGCGACGGAGACGGCGACGACGATACGGATCGCGGAATACTTGTATTTTTGACACAACGCACTGGCAAAGACGATCGTTTGTATAAAATAGAATTAAACTTCTTAAAGTTTGGACCGCCGCTGCAAGCAACAAACGAAGCAGCCTCACGGTGCTCTCTCGGATCGTTCTCTCTTCTCTCGGGATACGGCAACATGGCCGCCGCCACCGCCGCCTCCCAGCATCCCGCTCTTAGCTCCGTGTCTCCTCGCCTTCCCCTCTCTCCTCGCCCTCGCTTACACACACGCTCTCGCTTTCTCTCTCCCACCTTTCTACCACGGTCTTCCCTTTCGCTCGCTCCTACGAAATCCACCGATCTCGAGCGCGTTCCCCTCTTCTCTTCGCATATTCTCGTCTCTCTCTCTCTCTCTCCCTCTCTCTCTCTCTCTCTCTCCTTTTTCCCTCTTTCCCTCTTACACGCACACTGTCTTACCTGTTCACCCTACGACGCCTCCATCTTTCTTTCTCTTTCTCCTTCTCGCTCTACCGATATATCTCTATCTCTCCTTCGTGAACACCGACATTGCTCCATCCTCCCACTCCACCGCGATGGTCCCCGACTGTGGGACCGAGAAGTGAAACGGAGAGAGAGAGAGAGAGAGAGAGAGAGAGAGAGAGAGAGAGAGAGAGAGAAAGACAAGGCCCGAGGGCTCTTCGCCGATCTGTCCTCTTCTCTCTTACATTTCCTTTTTCTTTGGCATCCCTTCTACGTCTCCCTTTTCCACGTCTTACCTCCTTCTAAGTGAGTGTGTGTTCGAGAAAGAGAGAGAGAGAGAGAGAGAGAGAGAGAGAGGGAGCTGGACCAACGAGTCCGATCGAGAGAGAAGCAAAGTCGATGGAGTGGTGGAATGAAGAGAGAGTCCGACGCGCAGGTAGTCGAGACGCGTACGCGAGAGACGAAGAGAGGAACCAGCGAAGAGAAGCGTTCGCTCGACCAAGAAGAAAGAGAGAGAGAGAGAGAGAGAGAGAGAGAGCGCATCGCTGCGTCGACCTGCGCAGGTACAAACAGAGCATCGAGTCATCGACGAGGTAGTCGAGCGGCCGAGGCTCCGGCCACCCGGCATTATCGTGTCTTCTACGTTCCTCCCTCCTTTCCGCCCTTTCCCTATCTCTCTCTCTCTCTCTCTGCCTTCTATTCCTACTTATACACCGCATCGCCACCTTGAGAAGGATACCTGGCCGGAGGAACCACAAGGCGGACGAAGAGACGGATATGAGCGCGCGCGCGCACTGGCGAACGTTATCGTGTCGCTTAGCCATGTACATATATTTCTTTCTCCGTCTCTTTCTCTTTCTCTCAATCTTGCTTTCTTTCCATCTCGTTTATCTCCTCCGTTTCTCTTTGCTCCACCACTGTGGAAAGAGATCATAAAAAAATGAGAAAAAGTACGCTTCGTAATGTATCCCGTTCATCCTTTTCTTTGGCCGATTTTATTTTTTGTCCGGATAAGACAAAGTCGATTCGATTGGAATAAGAAGGAAAATCTTAGAGTATTCGTATTTCCGATGACTTTGGTAGAACGACATTCGTTCGCGAGATTCTTTCTTTTTACCGAATGCCTACAAAAAGGACACCTGCGAACAGGGAAAAGACTATGGGAGGAGGATTCGAGGGGAACCAAGAAACAAATACCCATACTCGAAGAACGATTCTACTCTTTTCTCAACGTCTTTCGGCCCTCAGTTTCTCTCTCTCTCTCTCTCTCTCTCTCTCTCTCTCTCATTCTCGTTGACCGAAAAGAGAAGAAGAAGAAACGCTAAGGGGGTACGGACTCATCGATGGACCCGTATCCACACGAACGATTCTCTCCCCCTTTCTCACACACTGGACGCACACCTGAAAATAGAGGCCTGCGTGGACGCGGTGGCTGTGGAGGGTGGGAGAGGAGGAGACCGAAGGAGGCTGTTGTCGTTGCTGCTGCTGCTGTTGCTGCCGTTGTAGACGCCGCTACGACGAAAGAAAAGAGAGAGAGGGGGGGAGGGGTGGGAGGTAGGGAGAGAGAGAAAGAGAGAAAAGGAAGGGGAGATGGGCTTGGATCGAAGCACTCGAGAGAAGAGCTCGAGGGGTGGGAGGGTAGAGAGAAAGGTAGAAGGAGTGCGTGAATCTTTCGTGAGAAGGAGAGAGAGAGAGAGAGAGAGAGAGAGAGAGAGAGAGAGAGAGAGAGAGAGAGAGAGAGATGCCAAAGGAAGGAAGGCTGCTTGTGCACGAAGAGAGAAATTAAAAGGAGAAAAAGGAGGAGATGGAATTAAAAGAGGAAAAAAGAGAAGAAGATAGAGAGGGACTGAGAAGGAAGGAAAGAAAGAGAAAGAGAGAGACTCGTGAAAAATGGGCACCCAGCGAGAGAAGATAGCCTCGGGCGGCTTCGTGCGATGCGCCCCTGTTCAGGGAAGCATTCAAAGATCGTATTTGAAGTTGGGATCGGTTAACACACGCTCCAGAAAAGAGATGTTTTCCAACAAGAGAGAAGATTCTTCGTATGGGTGCGACAGATAGCTATTATTCCGATATAGACGACGATTCTCTTTTCCTTAGGAATCAACGAGAAGAGTTTGTCCCGCGTCTTTTTCGTGGGAAACGCGTCGATTGTCGCACCGCGTATGTACAGCGTGGGTGGCTGCACGTAAGTGCGTGGGAGGATCAAGAAACGAGAGAAAGAGAGAAGAAAGAGAGAGCGAGAGAGAGAGAGAGAGAGAGAGAGAGAACGACGTTTTCTAAGAGGTAGGACCGTGAGTCGTTATATTTTTTCTTTTACCTCTTCTCTCTCTCTCTCTCTCTCTCCCTCTCCCTCTCCCTCTCTACCTGTCTGTCCATCCGTCTCTCTCTTTATCTCTCTCCATCTCTCCCGGCAACGACTAAAATTCTTTTCGTTTCGAAAAGAATTTTCGACGCGAAGCCGAGCCTAATCGTTCAAGGACGTATTATAATCGAAAACAATTCGTCTTAGAAATTTTTCATTTGGATATATCGAAAAAGTTCTCTCGCAACGTTATCTCCTGTTGGAGTGACTGAAACGCGAAGGAGGAGAGTAAGGTAAGAGAGAAGTTCGGACGTGGTGATCGGAGGAGCAACGAGAGGTCAAAGTTGCATTCGCCGCGTCTTTTCTTCGACGGAGGAGAAAACATCGCGAAGGAGGATGCAAGAAGAGGGAGAGGAGGAGGAGAACTCTGTCGTAGGTCGTGTCGCTCGTAATTGCAGGCATCCGTCTGAATACCCACCGACAAGTTATAATCGACAAAGCGCACGTTCCTCATCGCAGGAGCGTTCATTTGTCATCCGCCTATATACGATATATCCGTACGCGTCTGTGTGCGAAAATCTTTCCTGCTCATTATCGTTCCGGCGTTTTCGCATGTTCTCTTAGACGTAGTTGAACGCGTCGTCGAGAAAGGGAAAGAAGAAAAAGAGAAACGGTGAAAAAGCGAATTCCTCGCTCGGAGAGATCGTTGAACCGTAAAGGAAATTTTCCAAGAGGTCTCACTCGAGTCGGACAAAGTGGTTTTTGGGCGATCGACGATAAGGAGGATAGATATCGAATGACGACCGTAGGAATCGTCGAGAGAAGATCGGAACGAGCGTCGGGTCGCGTCGCGTCGGACGTAGGAGGGGACCACCGATCCCTCTGCGCTCCCTACGCTCAGCTGCTCCTTGCGCGCTCCTTGTGCGCTCGTCGAAGTCACCGGGTGCCCGGGTAAAGCGGCACGCTCGCGCCGACAGTATAATGGTACACAACCGGTTTAAGAGTTTCATTCAAGAAGACGTCTATGTTGCGTCTATTTACAAATACGGCCGCTCTCGGATACCCGTCGAACTTAACATTCACGAGACAGTGGTGCACGTGCGCTAGCACGGGCGTGCGCACGGACGCGCGAACCGCAGGCAAAATAAACGAACCATCGATGAGGCATCTCGAAAGGAAAGTAGCCGAGCGAAGGAGCGTTTAACCGCTACTATACCGTTCCTCCGTCATTCTGACGGAGGGATAATCAACGATGAGATTAATCAAAGGGAGTTTTACGTTCTCGAGATCGACGAGGACGAAATCGCCGATAGGTGATTCCTCTATCGTCGATTTTCGAACGGTATCGAAGAGAGTATTCAAGGTTGACGATGGTACGCGCCATTCGTACGCGCGAAAGGAGAACGTTTTCGAAAAGAAAATAGAAGAAAAAAAGAAATAAAAAATAAAGGAAAGGACATAATATTTGAGACTTTTCTTCTCAGTTTATTTTACGAAACGAACGAGCCTAGCGAAGCAAACGCATATCGCTAGCCGTATAAAGGAACTGACTCGAGATTGGCGGCAGGAAGCGCTCGGCAATGGCGCTCGTGATAACGGTATCGAAAGTGTTACGCGTGTACGCGTCCGTTGGTGCTGCTGGCGTTGCTCCCGCCATGGCGTTGCCTGGTAAAGGCACCTTAAGGCAGCTTTAATATATTTGCGAGAGGTTATCGGTGGCTGAATGCTCGCGACTCCGACGACACGCGTACGCGCTTCGTCGAACGCTGCAATGGCAAACGCGAATAGAGCGGGAAAGGACAAGTCGCAAGGGTCGGCCATGGTTTGCCGAGTTTGCTTACCGACTGGACTATCCGCGTTCCTTTTCGTTCGTCGATGAGCGTCGTTAATCAAATTTCGATTAATCGAATAATACCTATCGACCTAAATTTAAGAAATAGAGATAAATAGGAGAGAGATATTCAATGAGAGTTTCTTTTCGAACGTTCCCACGTGGAGACACATTCCAAAAATAAAGTCACTCGATTGTCTCTTGTCGCGTCTTAATAAGAAAAAAGAAACAAGTGCCCCGCCCATCGGACGCTTACAGGTTCGATAATTAAAAGTGGTACACAGTGAAAAAATCAATCGCGGATCGATAAAGTTCTCGTCGCGTCGTCTCGAGCTTGCGTAAGATCTTTAAATCCGAGGGAGTAATTAACACGACACAGTTCGGAGTCGTTCGTATCTCTTTGACTCGCTCGAAAGATACGCGATCGAATTGTTTGCTTACGAAAAGTTTCGAAATAGTTTATATAACGTCGTGTTACGCTCTTGCGTAACAACGGGGTTCGAACGATCAGGCCTTCTTATGCAAGAAACGTCTCAAATTTTCGAAAGGAGCTTCCATCTCGAATTAACAATCGTTCGAAGAAGGAAGGAAAGGCTTGACGGAGGAGAAAAACTGATGTCGCGCGGCTGCCTCTAACGGTACGCGCAAAATCGCACGAATTCTTTGGGTCCGATGCGTTTTCTTTAGGCGCAACGTTCCATTACGGTCGTCCGTCTCGTATATATCGCGCCGTGTCTCGGACTTCCATAAGTCGGCGAAATTGCGGCGGCGCTTGCTTGGCCCCCCCTCCCCCGGCTTGGCTGGTTGCCCGTCTGGCTAGTTGCAAAACGCGCCAACGGGCCGTTAACTTTTCACAAGAACGGAAAACAGTTACGCCGTTCAGACATGCGTCCGGTACGTCTTACGGCCAGGCGAAGTAAGGAGAACGTTTCCCCATTGACTCGAACGCGAGCTTTACTGGGTCTCTCTCCGAGAGAGAGAGAGAGAGGGAGGGAGAGAGAGAGAGAGAGAGCACGAAGCGAAGAGTACAACGCCTACGAATTCCTTCTCCTTCATCTAACGAAAAAAAAAAAATATATATGTATCTATGTACATCTTTCGATCATGAGGTAATCATTTTCCAAACAATAATAAGCTAATAAAGTTATGCCGCTTATTTTGTAAGTAGCCATTCTCTATTGCGACCGGTTACTCCCTTATACATCCATCGTAAACGATCGCGGACGACGATATTGCCATCCTGTAAGATAACGCAGAATTGTAAAATAAAATGCCGGCGAAAGTGGCGTGGCGACAGGAAATTTTCGTTCCTCTTTAGCAATCCCCTAAGATCGAAATGGTCGAGACGATGGTTACGCGAATACTTCGATAGGTCCAATCAGCGTTAGTGCACACGAGCGAAAGCCTTACGTGCGTGTGACTTTGTACGAGCTCGTATATTTAACTTAGGTATATGCCGTCCTGTGAATATCCAAGGTACCACGTTTAAGCATCTTGGATTAACGTCGCCATCGCGGTTCCACCCAATTGCCCGGTTCGGCTCGTTAGCCACGTTAGATTCAACGTCGAATATCTCTGCCAATTAAAGGAGGTGAAAACGTTTCCTTCTATCAGGGACGAGAACGGACTACTCGCAAAGATATGCAAACTTCTCTCTCGTCGTATGTAAACCGATAGTTAAACCTTTTTTATCGCTCCGAAGAGAGTAAAGGGAAAATAAGAAAGAAAAATATATCGATCACCGCTACGTGATCGCTAATCGACGTTCCGTCAGTAAACAACGTATTGACTGTTATCGCTTAGAATCGAAGAGAATCGCGTCGATCGATATATCGTTCCATCGATCGTAAATATGCACCAAAGGCGATAATTTATTATTCGATGTTACGACGTTAACTCTGATTGCGCGTCACTCGCTGCCTTCCGCCACCGCGCGTATTTATAAAGAAAAATTCAATTTCTGTTCGCCCGAGAACGTATTGATCATACGATGAATCGCATCGACTGTTAACTGTCTTTATTGTCGTTTAAGAGATCGGACACGAGGAGAAAGAAGATGAAAAAAGAGGTTACGATAGGATTAATTGTCCTATTCGAGATATTTAATTATTCATATCTATAGAACCGTTTTGTGTTTATCGAGATGGATGATTCAACGACGATACGTCGTCGTTATAAACGACGAGTAAATAGTCGATAACGAGGAGAATAATAATGATTTACTCGGACGATTTGGATCGATACATCGACGTTCTACGTCACAAGCGAATATATCTTTAAGCTCGACCTTCTCCAGGCAGGAGCGTCCAACGTGAAGGCTCTTACGCGAGAGGCTCGAGAAATTTAACGTGGATTTTCCCCTTTCCTCTCTCCCCTCGGCGATACGCCGCGCACCGCCTTAGAAGGCTTTTATAGTCTCGTCGGATCTTTTTTTCCACGCTCACTCCACTGACCTCAGGTAAGGAGCTGGTGGCACGGCTATGCGAGAGAGACTTCGTCTTCTCCTTCTCTGGGTGCCTCTTTCCGGACGATCTCGCTGGCCCTACTACATACCTGAGAAGCAATGGAGCAACGGCCACGTTATATATGTATTTATCTCTCTCTCTCTCTCTCTCTCTCTCTCAATACTTGGCGCGCACCCGCGTGTGAGAGAGAGAGAGAGAGAGAGGGAGGGAAGGAAGGAAACGTTAAGACGAGATGCACCTGTCAGGTCGTGGAACACCCCCGTCAGAGTATTACCTGGCGGAGCGTAAAAAGCCAAGAAACCCTTATACCACCTCTCGCCGGCATCTCTTGGGCCGGCTTTTCCCGCGTATAATCCGGCATACGCTCGCATACATAGACCGCATGACTTTTTCATCGCTTCGTCGTACCTACGAGAGAGACGACGTACATTCCACGACGTTCATTCCCAACAACTTATTCCCTTTTTACTTTTCCTTTCCCTTCTCCTTCCCCTTCCCCTATCCACCACCCCCCCCGCTCCGTCTTTCTTTCCATTCTTTTTCCTTCGTTTTTCAGCTACGCTCTTTTATTATACCTTTCGTAACGACGTAACGTTGAGTAATACGAAGTAGTTATTCGCCGAAGCCTTTCTCGTTCGACCGAATTTCGAGAGGATAATCCTTAAGCGAGTAGTACCTCTTCCTGCTCCCTCCGATCGAAATTGGCCGGTTGCTCGCTATTACTCTTAGGTAATAGCCCTTCCCTTTAAAACCGGATTCTCCGCTGATACGCATCTACAGAATTCGCGGTTATTATCGGTGATATTTATTGACGCGATCTAACAGCATTTTCCATATGCATGCGTGGCTCGCCTCGGATAGATATGAAAATTGTCGCGGGAGAAAAAGGTTCGTGGTTAAGTACGATGTTTCGCTCGGCCTACGAATAAAACGAACGAACGAGTAACCATTAATTCCACCGGTTGCGTCCTATGGGCTCCTATGAATATAGGCAAGTAACTCCTCTCGATCTCTTTCCTTCGAACGTGAGTATTTCAGAGAGAACCGTTTTGCCTTGCCGATCGGATTTTTGGAAATTCTTTCTACTACGAGCTGAGACAGGTTTCGTACGGTCGTGTCACGAATTCTTCGCGCATAACGCACCGTCACGCGGAACTCGACGAAAAATGCGACAGAGTTGGAGCAAGAAATCCTTCGTCGCGAAGACGCGAACGATGAAAACGATAAAATATTCGTGCTTCAACAAAATTTACTACTACGACCGAGATCGAGATGAAGGGGGGAAAAAAAGGAAAGAAAACGAAAGAGATAGAAATGTTACGATTACGACAAATATAACGGAACGTAAATAAATTACGTTAGGTAGTTGATATTTCCTATTTCCATTTTCCTTCGTTCGGAAATTTAATAGGTATTTCTTGATTTATATCTTAATTGTTAGGATATAATTTTACGTGAGTTTCCACGTCGTAGCCTTTAATCTCTCGCAGTCAATAGGTTTACTTTCAGCGTACGTAAAGGTACGAGCACACCAAACGTTTTCCAAAGCTCGTCGCGCGCTCGTAAATCTGTTATACGGTTACAGGAAATATTATCCCGGCGTATCCTAGGCGTAAGAGAAGGAGGTGGACGCGTAACGCGGAGGACCAGAAAGAAGGTAATCGCTGCGATCGACTCTCCGGCGCCCGAGAGTCGTTCGCCGATCCTTCTCCGTCTTTCTCTTTTTCCTCTTCTTCTTCCTCCTCGTCGTCGTCGTCGTCGTCGTCGTCGTCGTCGTCGTCGTCGTCGTCGTCGTCGTCGTCGTCGTCGCCGCCGCCGTACACGTCCTAGTAGCAAAAGAAGGAGAGGCAGAAAAAGGATAAGAGAGCACTTGGTAAAAAGATGAAGAAGCGTTCGAAAGTGGCGCCGTCAAGTTTGTGTGGAACATCGCGAAAGAAAGTATACGCATGTACTTGGGTAAAAGAGCGGTAGGCATAATGAGAAGAAAAAGACATATAATAAAGTTGGCGATATCTCTCGATAAAATTATATTAAAGCGATGTCGATATTTTACACGAGTCTCGTGTCACTCGATTTTACTTTCGCAATTTTTTTCATACTTCACGCGTTGTTTTATCCAAATAGAACGAGTATTTACCAACGAGCAAAAGAAAGGTAATAAAAATGGAAACGGACGAATCCTGCTTCGTAGCTCGGTGTATGTAAATACCCATACGGTGGTACTCTATACAGGCTTTAAAGACATTTCCTATTGGCTTATCAACGAGCCGCAATTCCGTATAGCCTCGGGTAGCGACGTGATAGCTTTGTGGTCGGCTTTTACATTATTAATTACGATCAGGCATGCGAGACGTTTCGTACGGGACGGCTTTCTGCGAAACAGGCTACCGATCATAATTATTCCGCCAATAGTAATCGCTCGGATGGCGTACGTTCCCTCCGTCCCACCTACTCCCTGTGCGCAAGGCTCGCCCGTTCATCGAACGACAATTTATGGATCGTTGAACGCAACCGGTGTAAACAAGAGCGTTCGCGTGTCCTGTTCTCTCGATTAATAAAAAGAATAAGAGAAGGTGAGAAAAATCGATTCGAAATTATTCCAGTCGGACCAACTTTTCCTCGATGAACCCAACCGGAACCAAAATTGAGTCTCTCTTACGTAACAAGGCCTTCGAGCGATAGTGTATGCGTTATCAAACGCGAATACGCCAACGAATTCTATCGCGCGCGCGAGAGAGAGAGATAGATGAAAAAGAACATAAAACGCTTATAGCCATGTTCGTTTTATCGACCGCAACGTCAATCTTCTTCCTCAACTACCTTATCCCCGTCGTGTCGATGTTTATTGTTTCGCTATATAGGAGAAATCGCAATCACCGAGGGCAAGCTTGGAACGCGCGCGCGCGCGTCGTGATTTATGCGCGTATGCCTGCTCGATTTCACGGTACGGCGCGTGTTTTATGAACTCCTTCGACCATTCCGCAAATAGAAGAGAATCTTGTGCGAGGAGTTTGTACTTGGTGTAGACTCGTTCCGGGACTCCTGCGACGAACCGGTCGTTGATTAAGCACCGATAATCTATGATCCTTTCGGATGCGCGGACACGTTCGCCGTGGTTGCAAACTTTGTCCGCCGCGTCTCTGACAAATTTTTTGACAAAGGAAAACCTATGGTATAGGACGCGCGGAGGACTCGCAGCGCCGTTATCCTTGGGACGCGAACGTGGATCGGAAAATTATACGCCGGCTACCCGACGTAAATGGAATGAAGTTATTCGAAAGTCTTTCTTACAACGTTTACGTTACAAGGTATAAACTCGCGACGAAGTGATCCGTAGCGAAGCTCCGTAGCGCGCTTACACGTTTACTACACGTACCTACACGTATTTACGTGCCTACGTTCGTGCTTCGTAAAAAGGATCTCGTATGGGTTAAAACGTTAAATTATAAACGTCTCTCTCTCTTTCGCGCGCGCGCGCGCGCGTAGAAACGACGTCGTCCAGAAAGACGAAGAAGATCATTTTCGCGAGAAGAGTAGTAAAAATAATTGATAAAATTATACCGGTTTCTCTGGATGTCACATTCTCCTTCGAAGTAAAAGGAGAAACGAAATCTGAATATCAATGCCATAGGATTGAGCCCTTTTGAAGAAAGGGAGAAGAGGAAGAGAGAAAGGATCGATAGAAAATGCACGCGCGAATGAAGAGTGTAACGATCGAGTCGAGAAGGACATTTGCGTCTACGAATCGCAGCACGCATCTATATTCCGAGCGTAGAGAAGAGAATCCATTCGTCGTTATCTCGGAGAATCACTTTTCTGAAGAGCTAGAAAGAAGAAAGGAAAAAAGGGAAAGAAAATCGAGCGGTCCGGCGAGCCGGCCGCGCAACGCATCTTAATGTCCCGGTCGATAACACGAGAGTAACGCGAGTAACCGATAATAAAAATATATTACAGCTCGACTATGGACCGCTCGTCCTGCACCGTCCTCTCGTTGGCCAGCTAATCTAAATATCGATTCCTTCTCTTCCAGAAAGCTACGCGTCTCTCTCTCTCTCTCTCTCTCTCTCTCGGAGGGCATCATTCTACGTCCGCGGGAATATCTCATGCTATGAGATATTCCATTGTATGTAGGTATAGCCAAGACGCGTAGCAACGTTGTAAAAAAAAAGAGGAAAAAGAAAATAATAGTCGGAGAAGAAAAGCTTGCTTCCGCGATTTCGCCGCGAGCAACGAAAGCGTATCCCCCTCCTCGTCGTCGATTTGTCCTATCGCGCTTGTCGGATCTGCATTGCAAAATTCGAACGAGCCTCGCGCATCTCGGCTCGTATCTCGATGCAACGCTATCGGTTGCGGATGCAAGCATCAGGGTCGAGTAAGATAGCAAGGAGAATTTAACGGAGGCAGACATATTCGTAGCTGTCTTGGTTAAGGTAGGTGCACGCGCGCGAGCGTCTCCATGTAAACGAGCAGTGCCGAGCTCGGACGTTTCTGCACCCTGTGGCATGCGTCGAGATAACCAGAAAAGCTTCCTCTTTCATTCTTTTCGATCTTATCTCCGCTTGTATCCCTTTCGAATGTCTTCTATCCGCCAAGGAGATCGCCGCTACTCTTCGATTATCATATTTTCCTCGACGAATCTACTAACCTATGGAACTTGGATTCTCTTCAACGAGAGATCATGGAAGAGGCCTCCCAAATCTCACTTTTACTCGAGCTCGATCCAAACGAGAATCTGCATACGGGAATCCAAGCCGGATCTCGATGCGCCCAGACAAATGTCATTCATTATCGCGATTCCTTAACGGCGGACGTATTCATTCACCGGTTCTATTAAAACGAGCTCCATTCGATGTCTCGACTATCGCCGATAGTCACGACAATAACGATCGAAAATATTCTTTCTTTTTCTTTTTCTATCATAGAAAAGCATCGTCGGCAAATGCAGGATCGGTAATATCGGTGATCTCTTCTGGTAGCTGAATCCGGTGACAACTTACCGCAATATCGAGAACGTTGGTAAACCGTCACGCGTGCACACACACACGGACGAAGGGAAAGACACACGTGCGTTTGATAGAGGATCTAAAGAGAGAGAAAGAGAGAAAACGTCGACTGTGGACGCATCGACGGCCAATGCGAGCGAACGTAAATCATAACGCATAACCATTCGTGGTGCAAGCTCCACCTTCCTTCGATGCACGCTTACATATGTGCGTACGTCCATGCGTCGTCCTAGCCGTGCTGCTAGTCTTCGTCTTGGTCGTTGACGGTGGCTACGATACCATTATCGCCTTTTCCGTATCCCGCGTTCTCGCTAGACGGCTAATATATTTTCCGGCGCTTTAATAATAATCCGCTATGCTCGGGTTAAAACGTCGACTGAGGATGAATTATTGGATCGAGTCGAATCGAATCTAGCCACGCTTAGACATTCCTATCCTCGACTACTAGTTGCACCGAGAGTGCATTCTTTCCGTCCTTATTCTACTCTTTTTCAAAGGAGAGAAAAGGAAGAGAGAGAGAGAGAGAGAGAGAAATAGGTTTTTACCCAACGACGAGAGGCAGTTCCGTCCCGTCTTTCCTTCTTTTCTTGCCTTTCGCATGTGCTCCGTCTCGAAGAATGTCGCAGGTGCTTCGTCCCGAAGGAAAAGAATCGGTCGATCGATCGATCGGTACTTCGCTAGATCGCTCTGAACGCTTTTTGCACGATCCGAGACTCCAAAGGAACGAGTTCTCCTTAATGCTCCAAGCATTGCAAATTTTGCGAGTCCTTGTTAGAGGGGCTCCTACGAATCGACCAGCTTTTCCTTCTTTCCCTATTTTCTTATTCTCTCGTTGGAGAAAAAAAAAGGAAAATATCTCCTCGCGTCGAGAACGAAACGAAAGTTTTCTTCTGGAAAATCAAGTTGCTTCTAAAATTTGCATATGAAAAAGTAAAACTTGCTCGATAATATCGCTCGATATAATATCGTGTAATCAACGGACGATCGTTGATAAGGGAAGAAGTAAATGGGAATAAGTAGGAATCGTTTGCGAGCGACAATGCGATACTGCGGTACTGGCGCCGTATCGTTGAGAAGGAAATTATTTATCGCTGATCCGACAAGAAGTATTACCGTGGAATACAAGCGACGTTTATTAGCTCAGGAGCAAAAATAATGTTCTACATACTCATTTAATGTATATTAATATCTCAGCAGAGATATATACGTATATATATATATATATATATATATATATATATATATATAAATATATATATAAATATATATATGCGTATAGAGAGAGAGGGAGAGAGCATCGTCGAGATGATCGGACAACCGATTTAATATAGCGTTGCACTCGAGCTCGCATCGGATCGTCTCGAATTTCTATTCGTAAATGTCATCGCGTCGGTATCGGAGAAAAGAATACGAACTTCTCGAATATCCGCAAAAACTTTCCTCTCCTTTCCAGCCATTTTTTCCTATGGACTGTAGATAAATAATTTGGTCGCGACTTTGATTCGTGCAAAATCGATCGTGGCGTTCTGACGAAAGAATCCAAGGAAAATTTTTAACCGACCATTTGTCGAGGAACGAACGAAGAAACCGGTAGCGATAAATCATACTTAGCTTCTACCAACGCTTATAACTCTGATAGGCGCGCGGCACGTATCTCGACGAAGAGACGATGAAAAGTCCTCGGCAAGGCTCGCAGAACACCGAGCAGAGAGGATCATCGATTTACGATATCCTCGGCCCATCTCGATCCGATCGATGCCGCTTCGATCTTTACACATCTATGTACCCACCCATATCTATAAATATAGGTTTATTTATATGACTCTCTACGATCGGAAATCGGATTTTTATCCACGGCGAGTTTCCGTTCCCGCAGTCTCTTATACTACCCTCGGTTTTTTCTCCCTTAAGAAGGAGAAATGGAAAGTATTTTGGAAAGGCCAAGAACCGTCTGAAATCTCGAGGCGGAGACTCACGAACGATGCGCAGCGGTATTTTTAGACGTTAAAATCGGTCCATAAATTAAATCCGCAAAAGGACCAAGCGGCCGAGCTAAATGGAACGACGAGCTATGCTCGTTTCGTTCGAGGTTCCTTTCAAATTTTTTCCACTTTTTCCTCCTCCTCCCTGATTTACTCCTTTTTTTCTCCTCCCTCCCCCTCCCCACCTCACGTCTCTATCTTGCTTCAACGATAATTAAGGAAGCAGAAAATTTATCCATATCTTTTTTTCTTTTTTTTTTTGTTTTCTTTTTTTTTTGTTTTTTTTTTTTTTTTTCTTTTTGGTTTTATTTTTAAATAGCGTCAAAAATTCGGCTTTACGGATATCTTGGAAATTGAATTGGCTGGTTAGCACTAGCGAGAAAAGATATAAATGGTAATGTTTTGGAAGAAATAATAAAAAAGTGTCGATCCTCGCACGTTGAGATCGATCGTTTGGCCGAAAGGTCAAGACTGTATTCCCGCGCGCGCGCGCGCGAGGGAATCGTCTTTTTTTCTCCTCGACTTTTTTTCACTTTTTTCGCGTAGAAAAAGGTCTATGGAGGGTCTGACGCTATAAATTAAAACGTATCCGCGCTGGCGAGATAGCCGTGGAAAGGACACTCCGTCGATAAAATTATAATTTTATTGCACGGTGGGTGCTATTTTTATCGGCGACGTATGTAGGTACGCTATCGGGTATATCGCTTTCTGAAAAGAAACACGCATTCACGAACGATATATTCTTTTTCCCTTCGCGTCTGGGTCGCGCGCGTTCGTTCGTTAACGATTAAAATTTCCAGCGCCTTCATGAAGTCTCGCCGTGAAGTCGGATAAGATACGTCCGTATATTTACAAAGGTGCCTTTCGTCCGAGCATTTTTTCTTTTCTTTTTCTTTTTTATTGTTGCTTTTTTCTCTTTTCGTTTTTCGTTTTTTCTGTTTATCTTAACATTTTTTTTACTCTCCCTCACTTTTGGAACGTCCTCTTGGATTTTTTATGTCACGGCCTTGGAAGATTCGAAAAACACGGACGAGCCCGTGATCGATAATAAACTTTTAAAGGATTGCACAAGATCTCGGGAGTTTATTCTATCCGAACAAATCCGTCTTTAGCCGAAAATATTTGAAGCGATCATCCTCCGAGTTATTAAGAAAAACGGGCGTCCACCGAGCTGCTCTCTCATGAGATCCGATCGCTCCCGTATACTTTCATCCGTAACCCAATTCTTTCTTTCGCTTTGACTCGGTTCAATGGCTCTTGAAATGGACGCAACGATCTCTCATCCTCTAATCGCGCATTCCGAACCGTTACGCGCGGCTACTATCGAATTCAAGCGAAAGTTTCGTTGCGTACGAAACACGAGCGATTTCAAACGGCCATTGCCGTTAGGAACTAACCGAAGGAAGCTTCGATCGGGAAAACTGAACGTGGAATAAAAGACAAAAGAAGAGGAAGATGCGATTGGTCAAAGTTCAAAACTACACTTGGAAGAAAGCTTTCGCTGAGAGTACCAACGACGTCCAGTTCTCACCCTGGCAGGAGATTTCGGGTAAGGAGTTGGTTGCTGGCCACGTACTTACGTATGACTATTCTATACAGGTAGAAGTGTTTGAGGACAGGTGAGAGAAAAGGAGAAGTGTCTGTGAACTGGACGACCCAAGAGAGAGAGAGAGCTAGATCGCCATCGTTTAGGAATAAAGGATGAAAGATAAGGGCAGTTCGAGGAAAAAGGGAGAAAGAGGAAGAGGAGCTGGCCCGTAAGAAACAACGAAAGGGGAGAGAGAGGGACCCGCGCGAAACTGACCAATAGATCCGGTTTAGCCAGTTTCCGGATTCCGTGGGTCATCGGGATCGAGCTTTCCCCTTTCTCAAGCGGTACCATCCTCCGCTCTATCGCACGGGTTGTCCTCCCTCGTGGAAAGGTCCGCTAGCGCAACCCCTTTTCTCTCTCTCTCTCTCTCTCTCTCTCTCTCGCTCGCTCGCTCGCTCGTCCACTAGTCGCGTTGTCCATCCGCATACATTAACTGTCCATCCTGCGAAGAAATCCGGTTTTGCGACAATAAGCGATGATAGGGGCTGGACAGGGAACCCTTGGAATCGTCATAGGTCAGTCGACTCCCTAAACTCGGCTTCTGTCTCACGTTCAACCTGCCTGCAAGGTGAGTGTGTGAGACACCGGCGTTGATCGGTAATACTCTTCTTCTGTCCAGTTACGACGTTTCCTTTGGGGATGACCATCACCTATCCGACGTCGTTACTTCTTCCTACGGTGGGAACGAAAACCTGATCGCGGGAGTCTTTCTAAAACTTTGAAGAGCGTTCCCAACGAGAGAATCGTTTCGAGTAACGACATGGACGCGTACGTTGCAAAGCAAAAGAGGAGCAGAACCGAAGCTCCGTTCTTCCGACGGAGGGTGCCGTGCAAAGGGGGGGAAATATATATATATATATGTGTGTGTGTATGTATAAGAAAAAGATGAAAAAGAAAAAAAAGCGGATCGACCGGACAGTGGCCACGAGCGAGTCTTCGTCTTCTTTCATTTTTGGAAGGAGGAACAAGTTCTCCTAATTCGAACCGGTACGAACGTGCAACGTCTCGTTTCGCGCGGAAAAATCCAAAGGGGAATCTTAGAGAAAAGACTTTTGGAAGGGAAAAGAGACGGAAGGAAGAATAAATAAATGCGTGGACCGTTGCTGTCCGAGGACTTTGTGCGTCATTGAACGCGAACGGCGGTTACGCAGGATCGTTAACCGTTTTGCTTTTAACGTCTCTACTTATTTGCTCGTCCAGCTGACGTAGACATTACTAGAAGAGACATTGAGGACGACTACACGCTGGATTCGTCGAGCACTATCGTAAGTGCTTCGTTTAATTCGTTCGATCTTTGAAGGAATAAGTTTCAAGCGTTATTTCGTTTCCATTAAATCGAAACGATTTTTTAAAGAGAACGTTGAAACGTACACGCGATCGTTGGATGCCCGCACGAAGTCGATACGGACAGGATGCCGCCGTCCGTCGTCCGAGGAACAGGAGAAAGGGAAGAAACGAAGGGAGGAGGAGATCGAAGGAAGCTACGATCTTTTCATTCGGGGCGCGATAAACGCGCCGCCGACTTTTGCGGTGAATAAAATGCAAGGAATCCGCTCCTTTTGCATTATTTATCTCTTTCTTTGTCGCTCTCTTATTCCCCTTTCTCCCTCTTTTTCCGTCCTTCTATCGCGCCTCCCAAGGCGCATCGCACGACCAGGAACCTATTGAGCCGTACAAGATAAACGTTAGTAATTGTTAGCACCGACGCAAAAAGCTGTTATTCCGATGTATCGTGCCGAGAGAGAGAGAGAGAGAGAGAGAGAGAGAGAGAGCCGAAACTCTATACGCACGCGAACGCACCCATTCGTGACTTTCCAGAGCGCGTTACACGAGCGTGCCCCGAGTAAACCGGAGTCGACGCTGAGAGCTTTTAACCGAAGAAGACGGATAGACGAAGGTAGTACGTGAGAGTGCGAGAGAGAGAGAGAGAGAGAGAGAGAAAAAGAGTCTTATAAATGCACGCACGGAAATGCACATATCGATACGTAGGCTGCATATGTATGGATATGTAGGCTGTACACGCGACACCGACACGAAGACAGGAGTATACGATAGAAAAGGAGAAATGTATATAGAAGGAGAGCGACTCGCTGGATAGTCCCTGGTCGCTCGTCCGTGTCGACCTATTCGATCGAACGACCGTCGTTTATCATTCTGGTCTCCTACCTCCCACCCTCCTCTCATCCGCTAACCATGTGACTCGACCGCCCATCGACGTCCTATCGGCGATATCATTTTTTCCCTCTCTCTCTTGCTCGCTCGCTCGCTCGCTCGCTCGCTCTCAACGATGCGAATTATAAACTCTCTCGGCACCACCGAAGGTGGCACTTTTAAAAAAAGGCTCTCGGACTACACCGACGTACGTCAATGTCCGAACAGGCTTCCGCGATAAGAAGAAACGCCGATAAGGACCGATCAAGTTCCTTCGATCGCGATTCGCGATTTTATCTTCTTTGTCGATTTTATGTAATAAGAAGAAACGCAACCAACTGGAACGTCGATAAGGTCTCTCTCTCTCTCTCTCTCTATTCCTTCTGATCTCATTTCGACTCTCAATCGTGACGTCGAGATTTCCATCGTAAAAATTAATATTCTTGGCGTCGCTTATGCAAATTGGCGAGAACTCATTGCGCTCACCGCAATCAATTTGTTAATTGCGTATACGCTATCCACATATGTACGTAGACAAACTTTGCCAATCGTTTTCAATTATTCACGGAGAGATTAGAATGGATCATTACTTTCACCGTGTTTCGAGAAGAGCGACTCGAAAAAGGTTCGATTCGAAAAAAGAAAGGAAAGAACAAAAGCGAAGATAGGAGAGGGCGTTGGTTCTCGCGGAATCCGGTTTTCCGTAAGAATACCGTAGGTAAGTATACCCCATTAGAGACACATCCATTCATAATCCATTCGTAATCCATTCATAAATTAGCTCTGGCAAAGGATAATAGAAAGAGATCGGCCTCGTAAGGACTCTCTCTCTGTTGACCTGCGAACCGGTCGGCCGGATCAGAAGAGAGACGAACGGCGGAATGAGAAACCGAAGGGGAGAGAGAGAGAGAGAGAGAGAGATAATGCGTAGCAGCTAGATGGGCAGCGATTTCGCCTCGTTTGCGCTACTCGCGCGCGAATAGTCGGGACGTCGCGAGAGGGAATTTATGCGTTTAGGCGTCGGCTACGATCCTGATGTATACTGCCTCGTATAACGTTGCTATCGTGGCCAACGAACGTAATGGCCTTCGTTCAGCGCCGCGAATAACACCGTACAACAAGACCGTTCCTTCGGAACCTTAGCCTTACTAAACCATCGGTAATTATTTATCAACGATTCTCGACCGGCCGTGGTGTCTCTTTCATCGACGATTGGACGAAAATTGGAAGGATCGAAAATCCCCCCTTAAGAATAGAAGCGAAAAATAGAAGCGATCGTGTAGGGTAGACATATCGATCCAGAAATGGACTTTCGAGCGAGTGAAAAAAGTAACGGATTCGAAACAATTCGAAAACAATTTGTCTTCGATCGAATCGAGATAAGAGGTAGCGAACGAGCGAGCAAGCATAGAAGAACACGATCGACTACGTGGTTACGTACAAACACACGTACGTGTTTCTCTAAGTATAATGCATTTTGCAACGGGTAG
Organism: Vespa crabro; assembly: GCF_910589235.1. Classification (NCBI taxonomy): domain Eukaryota; kingdom Metazoa; phylum Arthropoda; class Insecta; order Hymenoptera; family Vespidae; genus Vespa; species Vespa crabro. The sequence goes on from NC_060962.1 coordinate 9,505,051, forward strand.
TGTATAACTCACGCGGAAAAGGCGGTAGTGCTTAACGGACGGACGGACGCGGAACGCTCGAATTCGAGCGTGAAGCCTGATATGAAGTACGTACATATGTAGGTACTTCAAGTCGTAACCAAAGCGACTACGACTGCGGCTTATTACCGCGTTTGGTTCGCTCAATAAAGTAACGTGTTAACGTCGATAAGACGGCTAAATTTACTGTGCCGCCGCCTTTAGGGTAACGATTAATAAATGGCTTTGGCTACAGAAATTCGGGATACTTTCTACGATCGCAGTAGGCGTAACAAAGTTTAAACGCTAATCTGGCTTCCTCTGGCTTTTCAAAATTTGATTCCTTAACGCTTTGCGTAATATTTGATTTTCTCTTTGAACAATTAATATCTCCTTACTTAGATCACGAATCGTCGATCGATCGAACTTTGGTGCGAGGTAACATTTGCCATAACTCTATACGGGGTACGTGTAATTTCATTTGTCGCGGGAGATCCTATCGACGAAATTTATATGCTCGCCCTTAGGAAATACGTCGTGGAAAGCGATAAAAGCGTCCATACAGCGGCCCGTTGTAACGTAACCATCGTGTCGATCGTATAATGGAGAGCGTTCGTTGGATACGCGCACGGGTCATCGAACGTCCATCTCGTCGTCGTCCTCCTCCTCCTCCCCCTCCTCCTCCCCTACTCCTCGCTCTACCCGAACGAAGAAGAGGAAGAAAGAGAGGAAGCTATCGGTAATTATTTATCGAGCGATCTTGAATGACGGTCACGTATACGCGCTCTCGTCTCTTCTCAAACAGGATCGAAGGAGAATCTCGCCGACGATGCGTCGGCATTCGCGGTGTATTAGAAGCAACGCGGAGGTATCGAACGTATTCTCCGCTACTGCCTACTCTTCGTTTCTTCTCCTTCCTCCTCAATCCCATCTCCTTTTACTCTTCTCTTTGATCGCAAAACGCATACGTTCCGACCGATCCTTTCGTTGATTTCTTACTGAAAAGAAACGGTTGTCCGACGTCGATTCCTTACGCCTCCTCGCAAATTTTCTTTCAAACGAAAATCTATTCTTTAATCGATGCTCTCTCTCTCTCAAAGTAGCACTAGTAGGCCGCGTGCTTACGATAATAATCGACTCGAAAGGACTCTACTACGCATTAACGGTACAATACTCTATTAGCCTTTAAATTCCAGTGTTGGATCGTCTTCTTGTTAACGTTCTCTCCGCGACAAAGCACTATCGTTCCCGTCGTTCTATCCGTTTAGCTCTTATATAAATAAGCTCTTACTTTTCTTTACCTCATCTCTCATGAGAGAGAGACAGAGAGAGAAGTCACGCTATTTCCTTCGAAATAATTAGACGGCCAATAAATCCGACTATTGGGACTTTTTAATCTGACATTCTCCTCTTCTTCCTCTCGATCGTAAGAGAGGCTCGCGTTATCGATCGCAACGGCGCGGAGATCGAAATCGCGAATTCTACGCGCTCGATTTGCACCAGGAGGCGGCGCCGGTGCCAAGAGTCGGGGACCCATTGGCCACCGCAATGACCAATCATCATTTGACATTCTTTCGCCTTGGTCGTCGTGTGCATTTATCCCACGAGCACGCAGATGGAGAGAGAGAGAGAGAGAGAGAGAGAGAGACGAAGACTCGACGAGACGTCGAGGCACGCGTACGAGACGCACGCGAGCCAGAGAATAACCACCACCATCGTCACACCACTATTCTCGGGATTATCGAGATCGCGAAAAATGTTGCACGCATGCGACGGTGGAAGGATAAAAGAAAGGATAGGAAGCGTTCCGCGCGCACTTGCGCAGTATCCTGAGGTACACGCGTCGAAATACCGATCGTTTCGTATACTTTGCCAGGAAATTCTAGAGCTCGGCTTTTACAAACCGATCCTTACCGACCCTTGCTTTAATTAAAAGTTTACGTTAGTAATTGCGTCCGAACGTGAACACGCGATCGAGGATAAAGAAATGGTAATGCCGTTGAAATACTTCTCGTCCCTCGAAAAGTTCCACGCTCATAAAAAGAAACATCGTATCTCGTTTTTCATCCTCGAGAATCGTTTCTAACAGCGATTAGAGATGCGTTTGGAAGGAAAAAACGGCGGATATCGATGCTTTAGGAGAGGCACGTAGCCGTGCGAGATGGGCAATGCACTTTCTCATTACCGGCACGTAGACGAGTCCGTGGCGAACGGCTAAATACTCGATAAACGTACCTTTTACAGGAAGCACCATTGCAGGATGGGTAGCTATATAAAGGAGCCGGAATGTACCCTGTCGCGGATTAATTACAGTTTGGAGGGGGAGAATTATCCAGGGGATGTCCCACCGGTGGGACCGATGTGGATAGATTTTCTTTTAAGTGCACGTTACGCATGGGTGTGTCCCTTTCGTTTCGCGGACTCGAGCTCCTTTCGCTCGCTCGCTCGAACTCGACTCCCAGGAATGTCGCGTCGATCTCCTTGCGCCAACGATTACTTCCTCCGTAGTTTGGAATTTCATTGACCGTTGTACCTTCCAACGTACTTTAAGTACCTTTAGTTCGTAGAATAACTTTATCGACGATTCTGTCGGTTAATATCTATAAACGTTCATCTTCGATATAAGCTAGGAGGACGTACGCTAGGAGAAGCAAACTTGCACGGCAGGGACAAGGAGGGTTGTTGACTCGATCCGTAGGAGAACATCTACGATGGAAAAACATCGACGTTAAGCATTCTACGTCAGCTGCGATCGATTCCGCGGTAGCACACGCCAGACCAGTTCAGCGAATTGAGTAGCTCCACTTGCCATATCCTGCCACATCCCGCAGACATTTCCCTGCCTATTACGGACGAGGCCGGATCGGCCAAAGAACTGTTCAATGAAATTCTCAGATACGAAAACTCAGGCATCGCCTCGAAACGAAAATAATCGATTATTATAGGTAGGTAGGTAGGTAGGTAGGTAGGTAGGTAGGTAGTACGTTGGTGGTACCAGCTACTCGAGCTCTCAATAGAGCAGGGCGCTTAATAACGCTCTATAATGGCGCCTAATCTTAACACTCAATCGCGATACGCGTCCACGATACGAGATCATTTCGCTCGTCCGCGCTCGCCTCTCTGACAATGAGTCACGGCCAATAAACGAGGATATTTTCATTGCAACGAACGTGAGAGCTCGTGCGTGTCTCTTTGCGTTCAATCTTCTCTTTCCTTTCTCTACGAGCAAACGTCGAGTTCGTTATTCGATCGAATTTAGTAGGGATTTTGTCGGGCGACGAAGGACGCCTTGGCCCTCCTTCGTACCTCAAGGATTTTTCAACGTTCTCGCGGACAAGGTTCACGCGCGCGTATAACCGGAGTACGAACCAGCGAGAGCGTGTGTGCGTTGCTCCTATGCTCTCTCCCTTTCTCTCTCGCTTCAGCCTCCCATCATCCTCTCTCTTTTTCTCTTACCGTTCGAGCAAAGGCCGAAGGAAGGCCAGCGGGCAGGGAAGAAGACAGGGCGTGGTCGCGATCTCCCGCGCCGCGAAACGCGTTTATTTGGTCGAGAAATTTCTCTGCCCTCCTCTCTCTCCCCTCCCTCCCTACCTACCTCTCTCGCTCGCTCGTTCGTACCTTTTCGCCGCGCGAACCTTCGTCGTCTTCTTTCGAGAGAGTTTCCAATCGTGGCGACTAGATATACTCTACCTACGTCTGCGTGCGCCTCGAGTCCCATCGGAAGGCGCGTCACGCGCTCCTGGACTTGTTCGGCGCTCCTCATCTCAAGAAAGGGGAACAGTCTGAGAGAGCGATCGAGCGACTGAGGGAAGGAGAGAGAGAGAGAGAGAGAGAGAGAGAGAGCAAAAACAGCCCTCTCTCGTGCTTACCTTTTCCCTTCCCTCTTCTATTACTCTTTCTTCTCTCCTCGCGCCGACCGGCCAAGGAAAGAGGACGTATGAAAGATAGAGAGAGAAAGATTGGGAGGGGGGAGGAAGAGAGAGGGAGAAAAGGAAATTTACGCCGGGTTGATTATCGATCGATCGATACGTGGTCAGTTTACATATGTAGCGCCTGAGTTTAATTGCGACCAGGAGAATTAACGCTTTAAGATTCGCAACGACGATTTGAACCGTAGGCGCGTTTAAACGCGCGCGCCGTCGTACCTCGCTCGGAATTAATGGCGATCCGAGAAAATTAGCGGCCTGCTTCGACTTGCCGGTGATTTAATTGCGATCGAACGTTTTTACGTGTTTACGGAGAAACCGTGCGAGCTCGCGCTCGCGCGCGCTACCAACCGACAACTTTCGTTTAACGCCTCCAAGAGTTTAGTCGATTTTTTTCATTCCTCCCTCCTCCTTTCCTCTCTCTCTCTCTCTCTCTCTCTCTCTCTCGTTTTACCGAAAAGATATTCTCTTCTCGATTAATCTCGTACGCGGCAAGAAAAGACCGCGTAACGAATGACGGAGCTTCTAAAGCGAGCGATTCGAAAAGCAGTAGTCACCGTGCGTTAATTAGATGGCAATTTTCAATCGCGTAACTTCGACGCGATAAACGTGCAAAGAGTGCGCTCTCGTTTGGCGGGCATATCAAACGTTGTCAGAAAAGAGTAAGAAGGAAGATGGGGGACATTTCGCGATAAGGTAATTCGACATACGTATCTATTTGCCACTAGGCGACAAGTACGCTCCTCGGGATTACGAAGGAGTACACCATTAGCATACTCGATCGACCGGACCAAGTCGAGGAAGAGAAAAGAAAAAGGGGAAAGAGGGAGAGGGGAAACAGGGCTGTGCGCTAGAGATTTAAAAGATCGTCTTCCTACGTTTCGAAGAAATGTGGTGCGCGGGAAAAGATTACGGAACGTCCGATCGCCGGACGTACGAAAGGCGTCGTCGTAATTCAAGAGCGTGGCGAATGTGCCACCACCGATGCAAGCTTTGAGAGAGAAATAAATAAACTTTTAACGCATTCGATCATTTCTCGAGCGTTGACGAAGCGTGGCTCCAAGATATACGATCGTTTGACGTAGACGCGTCAAATCAAATATTCCCTTTTACAAGGATATTAAAATATCGATATTATAATATTTATTATGTATCGTCTTTAACGTCACTCGATTCGTCCAAAGTAACTGAACGAGTGATAACGAGAGACAACTGATGTTTCTAGAAAACATCAGGATGAGAAAATAAATACGTTGTTTTCGCATAAAGGTACGCATTCGGTAGGAAGGGAAAAGGTTCTTTCTCTACCCGAGAATGAAGGGTGGTATGGGTTCGCGCGTAATTCGGCGTCCCGCGGTCCAGCTCGTAAACATGAAAATAATATTAATCGCGATTATCGTCCGCGCCGGCAATAATAGCAATAACGAAGGGCTCTTTATAGCCGCGCGAGTAATCTCTTAGGTACTCGTAGACAGGTAGCCAAGAGGAGGAAAAGGAGGAGGAACCCTGCGGCGAAGACTTCGTACAGTCTCAATATCGTAGCACCGAATTACTGCAAATACCGCGAATCTTCTTCTCGTCCTACCGGTCCTCTTTCCGTACCATGTACCATGAGCGTCTTCTTCGGGAGTCTGCTTGCGACGTATTACCGATTCCAAGGAAAGTATTTGATTACCATCGACGATAAACAAATTTTGCGATGACCCCGACGTACTTGCTACACGCGTACCTTTATGTATGTATACATAATTAATGTCATTCAAAGAGGATCGTTATATCGTTCGTCGGGAAAGATTCTTTTCTTTGTTTAGAGAGTAAACTAAGAGAGCGATAATATTCTCTTCCCCTCTCTCTAAATGATAACATTGCGCGCGCGCGCGCGCGCGAGAGAGAGAGAGGAATAAAACAAAACAGCCAATCGACAAATAAAAACGAATATCTTTGTAAAGACGTACTTTCGGATTGGACTATTGTTCCTTGTTCAGTCAGAGAGAGGACGAGTTCGTCGGAGTTGCTACAAAGCGCTCCTTCGAGCGATGTATCGCATCGAATTTCACGTGGCGTTTGTGGTTCCTTGGGAATGGATACTCGGATTATGGGTTACGGTTACGGTCGTCTCGCGTATACGAAGAAACCGTGCACGAGATGCGGCCGCGACGTAAAACCATCGACGATGGAAATAACGATAAAGATACTAACCTCTTACGATAGCTCGTCCTGTCTTTTATCAAAATTATTCATTTTCGAAATATTTCCTTTTTCCGTATACTTCATATTTTCTTTATTATTATTCAAAATAAAAGAATCGTTTAATTGTTTATCTCCGATAGGATGTTTAGAAATTGATCGTTTCTCTCACGAGACGATCTTACACGTTAATACGATCATTGTTCTCTCTCGAAAAAATGGCGAATTTACGCGGGGATTATAAGCTCGCTTTAATTAACTTGTCTTGGTTTTCTTCGAATTTCATAGAAGGAACTAGGCAACTCGGTCGGTAAAATGATCTGTAAAGTCCCAACGTGTATTATTAGAGGTATACTTCGGGAACACGAAAATATTTTATCGATAGATGTATAACGTTTTTCGTGGAAAAATTAGGAAGGAAAATAGAACATTCCGACGTCAGAATTAATCGCACGTTTACGAAACTTTTTGAATTTGAAAAAAGCACGATGCTTCCAAAAATCCTTATAATTTTATTATCGCGAAAGCAAAAGTCATCAACGTGCCTTCGCAATACTTACTTTCAAGCTGGAAATCAATCGAATGCTCTCTGATGGTAGAAATACGAACGACCGTAAATATATACTTTACCCTGTGACCATTTCACCGAAATTTACAGGTTGCGCCATCTTTCACCTAGCGTGCCTCTTCGTTTTATCCTAGTAAGATAATTTCTTTCGAAAGAAAGCGGTGAAATTGCTGTTTAAAAAAAAAAAAAAGAAAGAAAGAAAATCGTAAGTAAAGAGACAAATCGACGAAGAAATCGAGTCGAAGCGCCTTTAATGATAAAATTTTTGTGCCTTTACAATGTTTTATATATAAATGCGTTGTTCGTTTTCATACTGTCATAGGTGTATGCGCGATCGAGTTGTTGGATTTTTATTATTTTCAAGTTGCTGCGTACCTTCGACACGAGATTCCATCGAATCCCAATGTTTCTACCAGGTACTGATGTAAAAATGCTATTATTTTATAAGTAGCAGATAGCTTTTTCATGATCAAACAGAGAGAGAGAGAGAGAGAGAGAGAGAGAGAGAGAGAGAGAGGGCAAGCTGCGAAGGGTTGAGAATCGACGGTGGAACGTTCGAGACGGATAAAAAACGAAAAGATGCCCGACAAGGAATACCACGAGGCAACGTGTTCTCGAACGACCGACTCGTTCGCACTGTGAATCATCTCGCGCGTTTCGCTCCACGATCGATAATATTCCCCTTCCTTCTCACCTCTCCGCTCTCCCCTCTCTCTCTCTCTTTAATTGAATACTCTCTCTTTGTCAGTTTATTTGGAACAATTACGTAAATCCAACCCTCGACATGTCTAATCGGCAAAGCAACGCCGATTTTTTGCATCTTTTCACTTTTAAGTATTTCATATTTTCTTTGGCTTTTATTTTTATTCTATTCTCACTTTGAAAATTGCGTGGCCGCTTTCTTTCGTTTAATTTTTGTTTTGTTTTTGTTTTTTTTTCAAACGGTCCCACGTATACCCGTATACCGCCAACACCAATGACGCAGGGTTACGTTAGTTGTACACTAAAGAGATATACCGAGTGTTCGATGTAATAGACGCGATCGAACGCTCTGTGTGTGTGTGTGTGTGTGTGTGTGTGTGTGTACGCGTATATACAATATCAAGGAATACTATGTTGTACAAGTGCGGATGAACCTTATGATACGCGAGTCAGAAACGCGCGCGCATATGTGCGTATGTGTTATGCGCGCGTGTGATTACCATCTGTGTGACCGCGTGTTTTAAGGACGTCTTTTTAATGTCTCGACGAATTGGTACGCATATAAAGTTTGATGCTTGCAAACTCGTCTGCTTGCGACACGTTGTCCGAAATCGAACGATGAATAATGATCGTGCGATATAAAGTCTTAATTATACGATAATCGTGGAAAAGGCGTAAATTTGAAGGATTTATAGTCAGAGTCCTTAAGACGATACGATGAAATTACGAGACTAAGGACGTTGACGTGCGATTTCGGAGCTACTTTTCTTTTCTTCGACCATTCGATTTAAGTGTTAAGTACGGTGAACGTATGTACCTACATACATACAATTATGACAGGTAGCTGCAAATTCGACGAGCAAACGAACGACAGAGGGAAAGAAAGAAAGCAAGAAGAGGCGAATGAGTTGGTAAGATCTGGCCACTTGAAAACACGATATTCGAAAAGTTTTATTTCAAACGTACATAATGTGACAATGTGACAGATTAGCACGAACAAAAAAAAGAAATGGGGAATTTTCAAATATCCTTTCGCCTTGCAAAACCTTTTTGATTTGCTTCGCGAACGTTATTGCTGCTTAACGTAACGACGACCCATTAACGCGCGACTTTCTTCGTCATCGTCATCTTAGATTTATTTTTCAATTCCGATAATATCGCGCGTCCTTGTATGTTTCTATGTATTATGTAGAACAATGGTCCCAGAAGTGGTTTGCGTCGAAACGTTGGAATATACATCGAGGAATAAGGAAATGGAGTATATACGGAAGAAGGAGAAGAAGATTAGGTACCGTCGCAGATCTTTGCAGCTACCTCTCGTAGAAAATGTAATTAGCGATATTTTTCGATACACCACGACGTGCATATTTATTAAGAACGAACGCGGACCTGAGGATCGAAGGGAGTCGATCGAGAGCAATTCGCAAACGCTCTTCTCTCTCTCTCTCTCTCTCTCTCTCTCTCTCTCTCTCTCTCTCTCTCTTTCTCTCTCTATCTCTCGAAAAGACTGCGCGGAGAAAAAAGAAGCAAAGGAACGAGGATTGAGAAAATTTGTGCGTTTATTAGCGAGAAGACGAAGGTGGGGTAAAAATGTTTCGCTCTTTCCCTCTTTGAAACACTCGTTCGTTCGTTCGTTCGTTCGTCCGTTCGTTCGTCCGTTCGTTCGTCCGTTCGTTCGTTCGTTCGTTCGTTCGTTCGTCCATTTCGCGATACGTTCGACCAACTAACATGCGTTGAGGAGAACTGATCCTGTAACGGGAAAGACTCGTTTGCTACGGTATACATCGTAAAGAAAAAAAATTACGCAAGATTTTCGAAAAGTAAATACGTATCTTTTCCCTTTCGATATCGACCAAGCATAAATATATCTATTTCTTCTTCTCGTAAGCGCATCTTCGCGTATCTCAATTTCCTTTTTTAACGAGCAGCACCTTGAGGAGCACCTTGAGGAGCACATAGAAGAGCACCAAGGAAAGGAAGATGGGAACAAACGATGGATATCTTTGAACCTTCTCACCTTCTCTTACTTTCCCTTTTTTTTTACGAGAAAATTCGTATCGGACTATTTTTCGTTTCGAATAGATACATACATACTTATGAATATACAAATCTTTGTATATCGATAATTACAAAGATTTTTCGCATGCGTCCCCTGATTCGCACCCTGCGTACCTTGAACTTGTGCGTACACGTTTATATAATAATTCATTCTTCTCGTTTATCGTATAATCATTGTACCTATCTACGATATTATCTACAGGGCAGTAGTCAAACACTGTGACTGACTGTGAGAGGCGCGCGTGTGCTTGGCTCCGCGCCTTCTTCATTCTCTCTCTCTCTCTCTCTCTCTCTCTTATTTCTCATCGATTTCGTACGACAGACGACGTTTCCTTCCTTTCTTCCTTCCTTCCTTTCTATGGATTTACGCATTTACGTAAGTAGGACTAAGTGGGTAGGTATGAAGTATGTAGGTACGTGTGTATGCGTCTATATATCTATGCGCGCGGAAGCGCACGTTACGACTAGAGAGCGTCTGTCTTTTTTTTTCCATTAGAAACGATGCCATTAAATCTAGCCGTTCACTTTGTTCTCGTCATAAAAACGGAATGATACGAAGCGTCGTAACGTAGACGAATCGTATAACGGAGCTTCTCTCGATAAGCTTGATAGAAAAATTATCGTTAGAAAAAGCACGCAAGAGTAGACTCGCCGATTACTCCCTTTCCATAGAAAATGGACGTTTTTTTTCGCGAAAGGAAGCTAATTAAAAAGTTACGATTGGTGCGCTGGTTCGTGAACAGCCCGATTTAAAGAAATCGTCTCTAAGAAAAGGATTGTTTTGCAAACGATGAAACATGATTGCACGCGTAATCACGATATATATACATGTACAAAATGTCTCATTTTACTTCGTCCGTCGCGTATATTAAATCTCTTGATAATAATTCCAATGATGTTCGCACGAATAAATTCAAATGAGACACCCTGCAGAGATATATGTATAAACGCGCACGCACATATATGTATACTATAGGTATATAAAGTCGCATAAAATCTTGATTGAATCGTGCGTATTCTTATATAATTTTATTCGGCCCTTTGCATCCTCGTTCCTTTCGTCGGATCGCGAACAAGAGCGCGCATCCCGATCGATCGGGTCTGAAGCATCGATTCCAGCGGACATCCAGAGAATTTTGTCCCGTTTTAGGCCTTTCTTCTTCCTCTTTTCCTTCTTCTTTTAATCCCAAGATCTCGAATGAACTCTTGTACGTTTTCGTGTCTCTACGCGCATGACGATTCTTAGACGAAAATGATTAGAATTTTTTTTGGTAATGGATGACAAGTTTCCGCTTCGATCGGTATCTCGTGGGCAATAGCCTGGTATCCATCGTGAAAATGGATCCTTCTTCTTCTCGCAAAGTAGACTAGAATAAAGTCGAAATTGCATCGATAGCGCGAAAAGAATTTATTTTTTCTTCTATATCCTCACCTCATTATTATTTTCTGCTTTTTACTTTTCCCTCTCCTTTTCTGCCTCTCCTTCTTCTCGTATCTTTTTCCAGTTTTTCCATCCTCGATTCCATCAATTTCATCCTGTACTCTACTGGTAATTGAATCGGAGAGTGCTATTGAAAGGATGACGTCGTCGTTCGACGATGCCATTCCCGCAAACAAATCGAGAATTTCAAGCATTTCCTTCGACGTAACTTGGTAAATACCAAAATCGCGTTATCACGTCCCGACGAGCGGTACTCTTTCGGTCGCTTTTGGCACCAACGACACATGTATCCATCTATACATATATCGTAATTGCGCATTGTTTCCAAGGCAGTGTCAACGTGCGCCCATCGTCCGCGAAAGAGGAGGAGACGCAAGGAGAGAAAGAGAGAAAGAGAGAGAGAGAGAGAGAGAGAGAGAGAGAGAGAGAGAGAGAGAATGAGAGAGTGAGAATGAGAGAGTGAGAGAGAGAGAGAGAGAAAGAGAGAGAGAGAGAGAGAGAGAGAGAAAGATAGCTAATCTTCGTATTCTCGCGTATCCTCGAGGAGCGAAAGAGCAAAAAAAAAGATCGTACGGCTCTTCGTTCGTTAATTCGCGATCATGTTTTCGCAATTGTCCTTCGCATCGCGTTCTCTTTTGTTTTTTTTTTTCTTTTTTGACATATGGCCACCGAAGAAGGATGGCTCCGAAAAGCTCTCTTAGACACGATTCGACACGGCCTCTCTTTATCTCTCACTCCCTCTCCTCCTCCCCTCGCTTTCCTCCTTCTTTATTTCCGATCGAATTGCTTTCATCTTCGTTTAGCTCTTTGGAAGAAGCCGAAGGAAGAGGAGACTGCGATCTCGCTGGTATCTCCGCTTTTGGATAAGAGTACGACGTCCAATCGGCTGATCGGCCGTGATCGCGATTACGTCGTTCCTTTCTTGCCTTTCGACTTTCCACCGACGTGGTCTTGTTCGGAACCACTCGTAGGACTCGGTGGCCCGCTGTTCAATTTCGCTACTCGTCGATAAATCTCGCTGTTGACGAATCGGGGATACGAGTCCCGGTGCATCAGCGTGTAGATTTGCAATTGGGCTTCGTCGAAGGTATGCGGCGTTGGTTCCACCATGTTGCGATTAACGATCTCGCGTACTCGCGAGTCCAGACTCACCTGTTTCAAGGATTCAAAGGAGCATTTAGAGAGAAAGAGAGAGAGAGAGAGAGAGAGAGAGAGAGGGAGAAAGAGAGAGAGAAACAAGGGGGTTTAAATGAATATTAAAATCAACTCACTTCTTTCGGCGAGAGTATGGATATGTAATCCTCGTAAATGAATCGAGCCTTCTCCTCGATCTTCTCCGGATTGCTCTCGCGTTTGAGTTGCTCGCAAGCGAGCCAAAATGCTATGTTCTCTTCGCTGTACTCGCTACGAAGGAATTCTCGAAAAAGCTTACGACCTGCCGCGTTTCTCATGAGCTTGTCGAAAGACGAGCCCCAAGATCTGACCTCCTCGAAATTACAGCACTCCGTAGAAGCGTCGAGACCATCGAGACCGTCGAGTCCGTCCAGCCCGTTGCCCGCGGTAAAGCCACCGTGATCACCACCGAGGCCACCCACGTGTTCACCGCCGATACCAACGTTGCCCTTCTTCTTACTCTGATCGCCAGTTCCTCCGCCAGCACCAACCGTATTTCCGCCGACCGCCGCCAAACTGTTGTCATCGGGCACGTTGTTAGTCGTTATCAGAGATCGAATCGTTAAGAAAAATTGTCTCAACATTCTCCTCCCGAAGGAAAATTACAAAAGATAATATTTTATCTCGGCGATTATTTCGCGAGTCTCGTACGTTGAGATGTTTATAACGATAATAAAAGAAGCCTAAAGAAGCGCGTTAGCTTTGTCGACGGACGAATAGAGACTCGCGTAAACGGTAAACATTCTTTAGCGTACCCCAGATGACTACCCTGACGTCATATCCGTTTAACGTCGCATCATTGATTTTCATCGATACCGCGACCCTTCTCTCTCTCTCTCTCTCTCTCTCTCTCTCTCTCTCTCTCTCTCTCTCTCTCTCTCCCTCCCTCTCTTCTGTATCTTTCTAAACCTACGGATCCATCGCGTTACAGCGGCCCGCTCTATTGTCGAGTGCATCATACACGACATGTTGGTATACGTAAGTAAACGAAGAGACACCGATCGACTTTTGCTTACCATTTGTTCCTGCGTGCGGCATGAAACAGAGAAAGAGAAACGTGGATAAAGCGTCGTTCGCTACTAAATAGGTCATGGTTATCTTCGAGAGCACAATGAACAAACGATACGGGAGAGTGACAAAGCGACGATACGATGAGAAATGCAAAATGCATATAGGTGTATAGTATGTATACCGTGTCTCCGCTCGTTCGTAAGTACTTGTGCTCGTCGTTGATGAGCGATCGGATTCGATCTTTACGACACAACGAAATTACGTTCGTACGGATAATAGACGTTATTTCATTGTATTTGATTTTCGTTCTATCGAACGGACGTCTAAAGAAGTGGACGGGCACGGCTTGCGCGCAGTTGACGTATCGATCGAGCCCAAAGGAAACGAGGAAATAGAAAGAAACGATAATACCACGAGCAACTACAGCAACAGCACCAGCAGAGGCAACAGTTGTCCTTTTTCGAGCGGCCTATGAACCTATTTCCCTGACGTTGTTGCGCCTGCTGCGACGACGGCGTTTGCTGTTGTTGTTGTTGTTGTTGTTGTTGCTGCTGCTGCTGCTGCTGCTGCTGTTGCGATTGCTGCGACGGTGGTTGTTGTTGTTGTTGTTGGTGGTGATGGTGCTGAGACGATTGCTGAGACGACTGTTGAGACGACTGCTGAGACGACTGCTGTGGGTTGCCGTGTTGCGAGGACGATGCCTGGTTCTGACTTTGAGCTCGAAGACGACAACTGCTCGTTACACCGTCGTTTCCTCCTGCTGTTCCATGGCTAACGCCAATTCCCATTGTGCCGGCACTCGACATCTGAGGACATTTATAAGTTATCGGCTTACATTCGACGAATTTTGTTTCTTTTGTTTCTTTTTTCTTTTCCCCTTTTTATTCCGTTTTTTCATTCGAATTACGAATAGTCGAAATTAATTATAACATTTTGAGTAGATATATGCTGTACAAAGTCAGATAATGTTAGAATCAAGCGGCAAATATCTCGATGTCACCCTCGATGCATTGTTTCGTTAATTTATAGATTATTCTATTTTCGGTAAGCTTCGATTTTCGATAGGACCGAATCTTTAGCGAAGCGTTTAAGTGCTCAGGATTCGTTCGTCGTTGAGTCTAGGCTTTAGAAAAACGATTCTCGACTCCGGTCAACTGTGCGCTATCGTGCACGCGCTTGAATCGTAATCGATGGAAAATTGAAATGATTCCGCTCTTCTTCTTTTTATATATATTTTTCTTTTCCTCGCGTGTTCGAAAAAACCAACGTCACTGGAAGAAACGATGCAGGAAGGTCTAATTGAAAGCAGTTGACCGTACGATAATTGACACGTAAATACTCAAAGGGCTCGCAATTAGTTCGAATAGGATTGTCATAGCGGTAGACTCAGGCGCGCCTATTGATTATCTCGTATTTTAAAAGCTATCGCGCGCGGATCGTCCTACCGTTTGCATTATCGCATTTGAATTTCATTGTCCAATCTCCTGATATATCCGCTTTCGAGGGATCGCACGTGCTACGAGGAAATCAAAAATGATTATGATTACGATAGTAAAAGATTATAGCTATTCGGTTCATTGGGAGAATTCGTGGAACGTGGAAAGCTCCATACGTATCGGACGCGTGCGCGCCAGTTCGAACGGCGTAAAAACAAAAGAGCTTGAGGAAAAACGATCAGGAGAGGTGGCCTCTTACAAGCTCACGTACATAAAACGCATGTACGTGTGTTTTATTTTTACGCTTCATCGTATATCGTAGATCCGTTTTAAGCCGCTCTCGCGCGATAACGAGAGCACGCGTGAAAGTCGCTTCTACGAGTTTACCAAGAGACACGCCTTCGTCAACGAAGATTCGACGAAGCAACTTCCTTACGATACTTTTTACATTTTACAATGGATTTTCCAAGAATTGCCTACGCTTTAGAAAATAAAATATCGAGGTAAGATAATAAAAGGGTCGACGCTCGTCGACCAT